>NC_057933.1:67630597-67930597 GCF_018555375.3 Anguilla rostrata | reverse complement strand
AGTTTGACTGGCACAGTGTAAAGAAATTCAATGAAGCATAATCATTGAGCTTCAATATCGAGGCCCTGATTAAGAAGAGATTATATTATTTGTTAAAGAGAGACAAAAATATGGTGAAAGCTTATACAATTACAGAAACAAGGCTTTATTGGGTAAACTTTATTGTAAACTGCTCTGGATTAGACTGTCTTCTTAATACCTAAATACATTACTTTATACATTGTGGCGTTTATGAGGCACTGCAATCCTATCCTGCAGTGGTGCCTAACTATTCCTATTCGGTTCATTAATTGAGTACTTTGTTTGAAACAGAATGATACTTTAAAACATAATGCAAAGTACATTGTAGTAGGCTAGCCAACTGCATTGAAAATCCAATTTAAAAAAGGTGTCCATGACAAACATTTTAAATGACTTAATTTCACCAGGTGCTTGCCAATTAACTATGTTTGCACGGAGATCAGTCGTCTTATCCAGGTAATTCAAATGCCACACCCCCCTGTGAAGTCCACAACATTAACCTCTCTCCATTTTATGCATAATGACCCTCTGTGAGGCAGCTATATGAGGTAGGCCAGGACATACACTGTCCTAGAGAGAACATTCTGGCCCTGTTCAGACCTGTACTTTGTATCCAGATATATCCAGATTGTGTCTAGATTAAGTCGAGACGAATGTCAGTTCACACCTGGCATCAGAATGTGTCTCCACATGCGTCTCGAGTGACCACTTGTGATCGGATCACCCAAGATGCATTTTAATGCCAGGTCTGAACAGGGCCTAAGTCTCCAAGCAGCCTGCGTAATGCTACCTGGATGTCTAACCGTGCTGTTGACGAACAAAGATCCACCTTGAACCCATCTGCAGATATCTGTAATTAAACAGAAAATGCTTCCTAGTAACAGCAAATAATAGTTTGTCCTCAAATTCCATTTGATTTTGCAAAAAAAAAAAAAAAAAAAAAATTAGAATATTAATGAAAGTTAAAGCAACCAAGTGAATTGTAGATTTTTGACGGGGTAATTGACATCTAATTAGATCGAAACAACTCAAGTATCAATCAGAATCAAATGTTCTGAAACTGTCCAGAGTGAATGTGTGATATTTAATATCAGTCACAATAGTAGAATATTGAGAACAGGGAAAAGTGATTCAATGTTCCAATGGCCTGCTGTAGGATCTGTCCTTTCCAACCTGTTTTGTTGCTTGCTCTTCGGAGTGAGTGCTAGAATGGTGACCTGGGCTAACACTCCCTCTAGTGTTCTCTATGTCGAACAAAGACATTATTGGGTGGATGAGCCATTGAGTGGGATTTCAGGAATCCCGCTCCATGTGGATTTTCACCTTGTGTTGCCTGTCACCTGGTGGCCATTGCACATTTTGCACTCAGGAATAGTATAGGACTCCATCTACCTTCAGGCATCCTTCTCACATGAAATGACACAATATTAAAAATATTGAAGAATGTGTACTGTTGAACATAATTTCAGATTCACATGTTTGATACTAAACTCAAACTCTCTGCATTTAAATTTTATTGAAATGCTATTAATAATTACATTTTTAAAAATGTGGACATTTCAGTTCTCATAACATCCTTGGCACACCTTACTTACCTTACACACCGGAACTCTGCAATTGCCATTCCCAATGCCTCCACCATTCTTGCCAAAAAATAAAAAAATAATCAACAATAATCAACAAATAAATACAAAAATACAAAAGAATGAAATACAGGGTTTTAAAGACTTCATTCTAAAGATAATAGTTAAACATCAGTGGCTTTCTGGTTAACATTTGCATTGGCCGATCATAAATCGAAATTAAAGCTCCTGAATAGAGGCATACTTATGATTAATGGTCATTTAACTTAGCCTTTTTTATGTTCCCAAAAGTTTTTATGGATGAAATAACATTTAGTCCTTGTTCTAAAGGGATGCAACTTCAGAGTCCTTGTCTTCTCCTGTATCCAGTCTTACTTATGCAACCTCTTATTTGCCATCCTGCAAGACAGGATCAATCTCTCCAATACGAGTTACTGAAAATAATATGCAATTTGAGCAGTACTGTTACTGATACAACTGGTTTTATCCATCTTTCACTTTACCCTGCAATGGCTAGTTTGCTTTCTTAGTCTATGAAATACAAAGATTTGTTACATGCTGTAATGCATTACCAGAACTAGATATTAATTCAATATATTGCACAATTCAATAGGGTATCAGTAGCAAATACATGAATTTAATACCTTTAAAGGTATACATGCATCTATGTAAACAGTAAAAGACTACACGAAATGGAAGTTTCCATTGTGAATTTGGTCACTGAACAGAAACTAGGCTAGTGTATTGCACCTGGTGGTCACCTTGGGGTACTACATTTAAATTATGTATTGATTTTCAGCAAACCACTTCCATTAAAATAAATAATCGAGACAAAGAAACCGTTAATCTGACACGTCAAATTTAAAATAAAATAAATATCCTTTATTATCCCCGACAAATTCAATGTACCCGAGGAGAACGCCCACACCTACTCGCTGCACCGGATTCTTTAGATCAAGGGCTGTCCCATCTTATTTGAAAGGGCCGGTGTGGGTGCAGGTATATGTTTTAGCCCAGTACTACGACACTTGATTCCACTAATTACCGAATCATAGTCTTCAATCAAGACCTCGATAAGCTGAATAGCGTGTCTTGGTGCTGGGCTATAAAAAATAAATAAACTGTACCCACTGCATCCTTTTCGCGTGAACAGCCCTCCTTTACATTTTCGATTACGTATAAAAACAAATGCTAAATGCTGACTTCTGTGCAAGTTCACGTGCAGTCATGTGGGATACCATGGACCCATACGAGCCGTCCAGCATCATTTTAGCCAGAACAGATGGTGCCGATTGATTTCCCGTTTAAAACCTCACCCCGCCCTGCAAGCGTTGCTTCACGGGCAGCCATTTTGTCCGTTTAGGATACTGAATTACACCGAACGGTGGGGCAAAGCAGTCTCTCGAGGTTTCGCCTTTAATTCGCAATTGATTTGAAGAACGGAATATGAGTCTATATAATGCTCTGGAAGAATGATACAGCCCATTTATTTCATAGCCCTATAATCTCTCCAACAGCAGTCCGTTCTTGTATCCAGTTTCCACAACTGAGCTAAATGGTGAAAAAGAATAAAGGGGTGTTTCATTTCAACGGCAGTTCGTGTGCAAAGGCGCCAATAAGAACAAAGGGTAGGCGGACTTAAAGTTTAAAAAAGGGATAATGACAGCCTGCCTGACTAATCTAAATATACTGCGTGAGTAATTTTAGCCAATGGCTACACTAGTCTTGCAAGATTATGTTGATCAGAGTGATCTTCGTGAATGGCACGTAGTTTCTCCAATAAAATTAGAAAAAAAGGAAATTATCCAATACCGAAACAAAGGGGCGTAACTTGTGAGAGGGGGCTGGGTACGAGGTATCATGGAGGCTCAGTTAACGAGTAGCAGCCATTGATGAAAGCCGAGGTATAGGGCTGGGCACTGGAGTTTCGGCAATTTTTTTAATTTACATTTTTTTTCTCGTTTGAAACTTTTGTATTTATTTATACCTTTTAGAAATGGAGATGAAGAAGAGAATCAGTTTAGAGTTGAGGAACAGGACTCCAGTTGAGGTATGAATAACGTTTTTATTTATTTATTTTGTAGGAATTGAGAGGTGGTGGTGTTGGCTAGCAGCTCGTAGATGTGAGATGGTTATCAATAGTGAGCAAGGTAGCCACGGTAGACCACATGGGTACTCCGAGGATGTGAGCGATATTGAACTTACAAGTTGCGAAGTACTCGATAGCTGAAAATGCATAGAGGCTCGTCTGTTGGCTAATGTTAGCTATATTTTGATCATATTTCGATTAAATAACTCTCCGTAATGGCGATGGCGTGGTTTAACTGAGAAGATCACAAGGTCCGATGGTGTATAAATCTGCGATGTTAAATTGGACATGACCCTTCCCCTTCTGCACTATTCACTTTAAGCGTTTAAGCTGCCATGGAATCTGTACAAGTCAATTTTTTCAAAATTCTTGGTCCGAGTTATCTTGTTTGCTAAGTTTGGCTCGTTACAGTAGCCGCTAATATCAGTCACCCCTTTGAGGCGTTTTGAAATTCGTCCGGGTTCTGCAAGAGTCTTAACTCGCGTTTAACTCTTTAAGTGGCGTCTGTATCATGGTTTTAGCCGCGCTGTCTAACTTTGCTATTACACGTCGCCCGTGCTCTTGTCGGATTTCAACCAAAACTTGATTCCAAGAAAACATCGACCTAGCTAGCAAACGGAGTAACGTTAGATAACAAGTTTACGATCCAGAACGATGTCAAGTTTCGTTCTTTGAACATGCATAACATAAGACGATAGCTGTCTTGCGACGTTGTCTAGCAGCACAAGTGATTTAATAGGAGTGCGAAGTTAACATTATCATGTTATTATTATCGATGTGTTGCCTAGTTAAACGAACACTAATTAGCCCCGTGCGACCGAATGTAGCTAACATTATTCTGCGGCGTGTCTGTCAATATGAAGCCCCACGACACTCTTGTTTAAATGTCTGTTTACAAATGCGTTTTCGAAAATATTAAGTTATGCAGGCTGGTGAACTGTGGTTTTGATTTAAAAATAATAATGGCAATAATTCAGATTATTATGGAATTAATGTACACCGAGCCAACACTGGCTACATTCGGTAGCTCGCTAACTAATGTGAAAGGGTGGGGGAGGCAACACTGTTTGTCCTCCCTCGTAAGGTCTAGAATGGCTAAGTCGTATGGAGGAAGGCATTTTGTTGCAGTGTTCAGATACTCGCTAGCCATATAAATAGCTGCCTGTGCTTCGACGAAGCTGCTTCCTTTCTATCATTGGCAATGTTAATCGGCTGCATTTAATACTTGTATTACATTTGGCTTTTTAGTTTATAGTTTCTCATTCGAGGCGAGTTAGTTGCTACCTAACAGCGGTCTACGGTAACAACCAAGGCTTTGGGGACTTGAGTGCATTGGTGATCATTCATTCATTTAGCGAATTAGACAAATGTCCCCCAGTGTCTTTCCTCTCCACCTCCACCCAAGAGCAAGACTGCCTAGTTGGTTACAGTAACGCTATGTTTGGCGGGGTGATCCCGCCAAGAAACGAGCTAACCAGCTAAATAAGAACGTGTTTCGTTTCGCAAACGACCTACCCTAAGCATTGATTAAAGTGGCACTGGTTCTCATTTTTTTACTTTGATCGAATGACTCCGTTATTTTTTCTAATCTAATATGAAATGAAGGACTCCGGCAGATGGCCATGGTGGTCCCGACCCCCTTCCCCCGGCCTTGGATTATCGCCCCAACCCTCCTTACCGACCTTGCGCTGTATGTAGCTAGCTGGCTAGCTGTCGTTATAACATATTGGCCTAATTCAGTCGTTAGCGACGATTCCACCATTCTTCTCACTGAATCATACTGCATTAAACCTTGATCTGTGCGGAACCACCATCACCTAAACAATTCTGATCATTTCGAAGCTTTGTGCGTCTCTTAATTATTACTACTAGATGGTATTTTGTGCAGAAATGCCGCAAGTATATGCCATTGCCGATTGTGTATCCCCGCGCGCGCGTGAGAGAGAAAAACTAACTGTTTATGTTCTTGACCCCTACGTGACCCACATTTAGAGAACCAACGTTTGTATATCCAAAAATTAGTCTGCCGGCGCGATTTTTAGCTTTAACATTACGAAGATGAGCACTCTTAAGTCATGACATGACGAGTATTGATGGACGTTCAAATAGAAAGACAGCGCATCAGAAGTATTTAACCCGCCATACATTTGTTTGTTTTCATGCAAATCACAGTCGCCTTGTTAGCAACATTGTTTAGTGTGTTATCAGGTACACTCCCGATGGATTTCATCTTTCACTGAAATTGAAAAAACGCAAGATGTCACAATCAAAGTATTAGCCATGCACGTGTGTACAGTATAAAACTGGCAGATGAAAAATTGGACAAATAAGTAGTTAGTAAACATATTGCGCACAGTACCGTTTATTTTCTCATACTTTTTCCTGATATGATGCCATACCTAAAAATATTCAACGGAATACTCTGCGGTGTTTCGAAAACAGACAAGAGTGCCACCCACAAATGCAGACTGCGTTAGCCCTTTCACATCAAAACGAGAGGCATCCTTACTTTGGCCGCCAAATGGCGCTCTAGGCTTTAGTACTGAACGATTGGAAATGGTCTTTTAATTGTTCTTGCAGAACTGCAAACTATGAACCCAGAAGTGATCACAATTGCACTTTGTTATAATTGCCTAAGGATGTTATGTTTTGGTTTTTTCCCCCTTTATATTTGATATGTGTAAGATACGTTTTGCCGACATTACTTAGTCTTAGAATGAGCTCACTCACTCACACTTATCCATTCATATTTAATCATATTTGCCTTCATTTTTTGGATCCTACATTTTCAGGAGGTAGATTGAAGTTTAAATTTGTCGACTCAGTAGACATTACTCGTATCGTCCGCTCAGGGGCACCACCAGGGATTCTGGGCTCCATGAAAAGAGCTCACTTTTGGCCCCCTCCACCCCAGAAAATCCTGTGTTCTAATATTTTTTCTGCGGGTCCCTGTCAGCTACGTATATGCTACAGGCCTAATTTTCTTTGTGTTATAAAAAAAAATCAACTAGTGTGATCAAAATCAACAGGAACCATCCTTGATGATTAAAAGGAAAATATTTTTCAGTACTTCTTTGAATTTTTCTGTTGAGTCTTCCAGGCTCAAATTATGTTTAGTGATGCTGGTAATTGAAAGTTAGCAGTGTTTAAATAGGATAAATCATGCACCCACAGGTGGCCGAGTTGGTGGTAGACAACTGTCGCTCGAGCGATGGAGAGGTGGAGGGCCTGACAGACGACTTCAAGGAGCTGGAGTTTCTCAGTATGGTCAACGTGGGCCTGACTTCCCTGGCCAAGCTGCCCTCTCTGCCAAAGCTGCGCAAGGTACAAGAACTGGAGCCCAAATGGCTCCGCATTGGCTCGGTCGGGCCAGCTGTAATTCACTGCAAACGAGTTGAAATAAAGCCAGATCCTCTCCAACTATCAGCAGGAATCTTTTTACTTTCTTGAACTGTAAGGTAAAAATGGATGGCATTAGAAAGGTAGTATTTTGTCATAATTGTGTATTGCCTTTAAACCTTGACCTGTTCAAAACGAGATGTCCTCCCGAACTGTTTATTTAAAATTTTTATTTATTTTTGAAAATAATTCAACCTCTTTCATGTTCCAGTTGGAGCTCAGTGACAACAACATCTCAGGAGGTCTGGAGACGCTGTCGGAGAAGTGTCCCAACCTGACATACCTGAACCTGAGCGGCAACAAGATCAAGGAGCTCAGCACAGTGGAAGCGCTGGTAAGGCGGCTGTCTGGCTTCTGGAGGGGCTGCTAATATTATACTTAGCAGCACTAGGGCTCTCTGCTCTCTGTGTTGCCTGCAACTGCTACAGCAGCATCTTCAAAGGTGTGAAATCACTTCAGAGTATTTTAGGATTGTAGCAACTGCATTTTCTTACCCAAAAGTTTGATTCATAGTTCCCCTATTAGGCCGGGGTCAAATACGTGTTTCTGAAATGCTTTAACTCTTTAGATTCTGGTAGAACATGAGCACTCCTGAAAATTTCAGAATTTTGAACAAAACATTTTACTATCCAAGATGTATAGTGTAATAAATTTAGTTCTTAATAATGGAGGAAATAGACATTTATTTTAAAATTTTTGGTAATCTGCAGTAAGTTTACTTGAAATTGCAATAAAGTAAGATTTATTCACGACTCTATGCAACTGTAGTACTTCTAAGTGTTCTATTAAATTTATACATGTTTAATTTTGTATTGGGAAGTGAAACTACATTCCTTTTTCGTAATGGCATAAATAAACTAGAAACACTGGATTTAACAGTCCTCAAGGATTATATATTTTTATTTGTTCGGCATGCTCTTACTCTCACCCTGTCCCCCTTTTGTCACCAAGTGAACCATAAAGTTATGATCTTATTTACATCATTGAACTGTCTGCAGCAGCAGGTTGATTGGATGGATGACTCAACACTAGCCCCTGAGCACTGTAGTTCAGTACATTTCAGTAACTGGTTCTGCAGGGCTCGAACACATCCATACTATGCTGTCGACAGGAATCTTTGCGGTCGCACTGCAGAATACATTTGAGGTGAACGAATACACAGGTGTTATATCGGCTTAACATACCCTCCTCAGCGATAGGATGTTGGTGTTCGCCCATGCTGGAGTCACAGTCTTGAGTATGTTGCCTGTTCCAGTCACCATTTGTATTTGTATGAGGTTTCTTCTTGTGATGCGGACCACATTGCCAGTGGTGAGCACCAGTACCAATTGGGTCTCTTGTTGTAGCAAAACCTGAAAAACCTGAAGAGTCTGGACTTGTTCAACTGCGAGATCACCACTCTGGAGGAGTACCGGGAGAGCATCTTCGAGCTGCTGCCTCAGGTCACCTACCTGGATGGCTTTGACCAGGAGGACAACGAGGCGCCGGACTCTGAGGCTGATGGTGATGACGAAGGTAAGGAAGAGCTTGCTGGGAATAGCCTTCATGATGGATATGCCTTGTGTGGCCGTGTGTTTTTCAGCTTTCTCTGTCTGCCATGGCTTTAGTGGTTAAGGTGCTATGCAGTATATCTTTCACCACCCCGCTTAAAGTAAATTGCGAGGCTGGCTTATTTGCACATTGATTATATTTAACTCTTGATCGCTTCTTTTTTTTTTTCTTCTTCTTTTTGTTTTTTTTGTTTGAATGTATCATTTTCAGATGATGATGATGATGATGAGGAAGGAGCAGGCCCCACAGGAGACTGTGAAGATGACGACGAAGATGATGACGACGATGAGGGCTCGGAGGGTGGTGATGAGGTTGGGCTGTCTTACCTCATGAAGGAGGGGATCCAGGTAGAGTAAAATTTCATCTAGCCATAATGCATGATTAGCTTTTGCTTACAGCCTGAGTATCATAGCTTGGTAATGGTTTTAGAATTCTTTGAGTGTTGCATTTGGTCTCAAGTCTTTCCTGACTTAACTTTTATTTTTATTTAAAGCAGACTGTCTTCCTTTATGTATCGCCATTGTCTGATTATTAAAGGTGTAATTTATCCACACTCTGTCTGCTAATGTAATAACGATTATCAATGGTGAGGTGCTGAGGTAGATGAGACTGCCATCTTTGTAGACTGACAGTTGACCAGTTGTCTGTTTCCTGGATTGCCCTAGGATGAAGAGGATGATGATGACTACGTAGAGGAGGAAGAGGACGAAGGTAAGCGTTTTGACACTTAATAAATTTGGTTCACTTTAGGATGGACTGCCTGCGCAAGCTGCAATGAAATGGTATGCAGTATTTTGATGAGAAATTACACCTTTGCTTGGTGTTATGGAGATGGATTAAGGCTAGAAAAGATGTCAAGGTACAAATCTGGCTTCCCTGCCTCATTTCATAGCATTTATATTCTTTGTGTGATGATATTGTTCCCATATGGCTCAGTCTGACACCATTTTGTTAAGAAAGCAGGCTTTGATGGGAGCCTCTGCTTTGTTGTTGGCATACTGACTGCGAGTCTCCTGCAGTGGGATGCTGTTAACTGCATCTTCCCAGGGTTAGGCTGGGTTTAAAGTCAACCAGTGATCGTTTGGTTTCTTCTGCATTTGATCGTTCAGCAGTATATCGGCCTGGCACCTGCAGGTTTGCAGTCATCAGTGTGAATATTGTCTCTACTTGGTGCCAACTTTTCTGTAGTACAATTTAAACAGTTGGAGGCCTAGATAAGGCCTCCAACTGTTTAAAGGAGCAGTGCAGCTGAATCCTGCTTTGATGCAGAGTTTAGAAGAGACAGCCATGAGGCATAGTGGCTAATTACAAATTTGTGAGGAGGTATGTTTGGGTTGCGGGGGTTTAAAATGTTTTGCTTGGTGTACATTAATCTTACTTGCTATCAAGTTATTTGTGACTGGTGTGCTGGAATTAAATTTAGGCTAGCAGTTGAAATGATCCATGACCCGTGGCGCATCATTGAATAACTTTGAAAGAATGGTGTGAGAACCCTGTCTCCTTCCTCTGCAGATGAAGATGGGGCTGCAGCCCATGGAGAGAAGCGAAAACGAGACCCCGAAGATGAGGGAGAGGATGACGACGAAGACGACGACTAGCCCTGCCCGAACCCAAACACGGGATCCAGAACTAAGCTGTAGAACAACGGGGGGAAAGTGTGATTTTCAGATTCAGTTCTTTGTTATACCATAGATATCACTGTAGAAGCTGTGTTTCTTTTTATATATAAATGTATATTACACAAGAAAGGAAAGGTTTTAACAATTCATTTGTAATCATTCCAAGTTTTTTTTTTCCCCCCGCTATTGTCTTGTTAATGAGGGGTGCGAGGGGAATGGGTGTAGCGTTCATTAAAATCTGTGAGCCAAGGGCTAGTTGCCTGCAGACGGCTAAATTGGGTTCACTTGAAATCAGACGTGCACGATCAGTTAAGAACTGTATGCCTTGTTCCAAATTTGCGTCTTGCGCCGCTCACATAATGGTGGCTATGGTGTTGTCATCTTGTTGTTAGCTATCTGTGTGACTTTCCTAAAACCTTAGTAATCTAGAGTAAAACTTCTGCTTCTACTTGTCTGGGTTCTACTAAGGTTGGTGTGAATGCAGTGTCTGCCAACAAAACAGGCCAGATATTATTTGATAAGTGCAGCAACATTTGACTAGTGAAATGCTGACCTTGGAACATACCCAGAAATTTGCCTGAAACTGGTTACCCTGTGCTGTTTTGTGGGGTTGCGATTTCCCAGTGCTTTTGTATAGGATAGGACTTTTATCTTAGTGTGTCCCTTCATGAACCTCATATATTAGTCCAACCACAGTTGAAGAGTCCTCATGAGTTATCATTGGTGTGTGTGTGGCATTATAGGGAGGTACTGGAAAGTAATTTTTATTTTATTTTATTCTAATGCTAGTGTTGGTCCTGGAGACACAATGGGTACATTTACACGGACACATATTCCTATATTCCGAATAAGACGATATCCCGAATAAGTGTAAACAACATATTCTGATGAAAGGCCTTATTTTGAATATGGCATATTTTGATTAAGATGTGGCATATGGCGATATTATTCGGGTTATTGGAGCACTATTGGTCATGTATATTTTTTTGAATATCCATTTCTATCGGGGTGTTTTCACAACAGTTTGCAACACATACGGCCTGAGGGTGTTGTTTACGGTCAGCCCTGCTGTTACTAGGCTACCCATGGTTTTTTAATATGAGCCAACCCGCTTGTAGTTTGCAGGGTGCACGGATGGAAGGCCCTGCAAAAAACGAAACAACATTTTTCGATGGCGGGAAAATTTTCTACTTAAAAATGTTTTTTAAAGGTAAACAAAAGAATAAGGGATGTAACGTTACATGACCATTTTACATTTGATCAAACTGCACGGCTACAGGTAAACAGGAATATTGAAAACATTTGTTTATCAGTAACCGTGTAAACCGCTTATTTGGAATATTGTTTTATTCAGAATAATGGCAATAACCAGAATAGTGTGTGCATGTAAATGTAGTCAGTGTTGCATGGGGTTTAAGGTCAATGAAAACCTTGAGATAATGACCTGAACATGTTCATTCCAACCATTTGTCTCCATTCAAAAGCTCAGGTGGACCAGATTTAAGGGTCTTGCAGATCTCCAGGGGCCTAACCGGTCATCTCACCATGTCTGAAATCATGTACCATTCACTTCTGTCAAGCTGTGGACAAAAACGAGCTTTTCCATTTTTTTAAAAAGTATTTTACTGAGCAAGAAGTTTAATCATGTTTGTATTGCAATATGTATATAGTATCTGTTCCAACTCTTTGTATCTCCTGCGTAGATGGTGTTTTTGTTTTTTTTGGTTTTTTTTTGTTTGTTTTTTTGGGGGGAAGGGGATCATATTTGGTCCTTTTTTTAAATGTATACAAAGCACAGGTCAGGAGGTAAAGATTCAAGTCCATGACACAATAGTTTTTATTTTCTGTCCTCTGCTGTTGTGACAGTTCTGTGTTTGGTGTTTGTGTGCAGTAAACTTCTAGAGTGTTTTTAAAATAAAAAGGAAAGTTGTTTAAAAATGTTTTAACCTGTGTTTTATTGTGCTAGTTTATCAATAATGAAGCAGGTTCCGCATATTAATTAGGGAAGTCTTTGATTAAGTGCTTGACCAGGTGCTTTTGTGTTGCTTTGTTTTTTTACAACCTTAAGCCTGTTTCACTTTTCAGGTTCTTTGATATTACAATTCTAGTGTAAATATTTGATTGGCTTATAGGTTTGTGTGCAATGAAGATTGCTGGCTTTACAGTGGCTGGTATTGGCACACTATTCTTCATTGCACATACAAACTGTGTACACGGACTAATCAAAAACACAATAAAACTGAAATAATCCTTTCTTTTTCTTTTTTTTTTCTTTTTTTAAGGGGGCCAAGTACCAAGGGTGCCAAGGGTAGGACTAATATCAATATCGTTTTTGATAGGATTATTTGGCAGCCCCAGCACCAAGGATGCATTGGAACATTATTGTTTTTGCTACGATTATTTGGGGCCCCAGCACCAAGGATGCGTAGGACCCTTATTTTCTTTGCTAGAATTATTAGGGGCCAGGCCTCATGGATGTGTAGGACCCTCATTGTCTTTGCCAGAATTATTAGGGGCTTCTAATAATGCGTAGGGCCCTTATTGTTTTTGCTAGTCGTCTTGTTATTGTTCCAAAGCTCGCTAAATTTTCGCCGCTTTCCCATGCTCGGAAGCTCACGAAATTCAGCAGGCATGTCCGGTATGGCAGTCAATTTATTATGCATGGCAGCCATGCAACTGACACTCTGTGCCACCTGCAAAATTGCAAAAATAATTACTGCCATCCTGTTTCACCTACATGGTCCAAATTATTAATACATTCAAGATGGTGGCTAGAGGACAATGCTGAATTATTTGTAGCAATGCTGAATTCTTAGTTCAGTGCCTCCTCACCCTGAACAAATTACCTCATAGGACCCATAACATCTGCCATATTGGATTTTCTTTTGTCATTTAGAATTTTTTGAAAAATATTTTTTGTTTCTCGCATTTGTCCTATAAAACACTGAAAAGGCTATGGCATTTCATAAAATACTTAAATGTTTAGAGGATCATATTGTTAAAAGACAAATGATTTTCTAGCAGCTAATTAACTTGGGAACACTTCCATGTTAATTAGCTACTACTATTTCCATGGAAAGCATGCACAATATGCTGTAAGTGCAGAGATTACTGCTGCAAAAACTGTTGACTTGTTTTATTTTCTATGCAAGTCAACTTTTGTAAACATAAAGAGATATGCCATGAATAAGATGGCCTGTGGCTAGCAGTCGATGAGTCAGAACAGCCCCCCCCCCCCCCCACACACACACACAACACTGCACATTTATGTCTCCTCACAGCACAGTTAAAGCACCATCTCCTCACAGCACAGTTACTGCATAATCTACTCACAGCACAGTTACTGCACCATCTCCTTATAGCACAGTTACAGCACAATCTCCTCACAGCACAGTTACTGCACCATCTCCTTATAGCACAGTTACTGCATAATCTACTCACAGCACAGTTACACTACAATCTCCTTACAACACAGTTAATGCATAATCTACTCACAGCACAGTTACAGCACAATCTCCTTACAACACAGTTACTGCATAATCTACTCACAGCACAGTTACAGCACAATCTCCTTACAACACTGTTACTGCACCATCTCCTTATAGCACAGTTACTGCATAATCTCCTCACAGCACAGTTACTGCACCATATCCTCACAACACAGTTACAGCACCATCTCCTAACAGAAGTTGCAGCACAGTCTCCGCACAACACAGTTACAGCACCATCTCCTCATAGCACACCTCTGGCAAAAAAACTAAAGGACAAAAGACAGTCACAAAAAATAAAGAATACTGGCTTTATTTTTTGTGGCATTGGTAAAATAATCTCAAAAAGGTACTGAGAAGGACAGAGTGGAATATAGAATGAATTCATCTCAATGGTGGGGGGCACACATACAGACCAAAATATTTACAGACAAATAGATGTTGTCAAGCACAATAATGTTGTGTGGGCTTTACACAGAAGTGTTAACTTCATGAATGTGCCTGGAGCGAAAGAGAAGGAGAAACAAATGTTACATTCAAAATCTTAATGAAGGTACTATTATAGAGGACTCAAATAAGATGAAAAACATGCTGGGGATTCTGTTGCCATTTCAGTACTGATGATGGTTGACAACACCTTCCCCATGCAATTCTCTACAGATTAGGCTGACAGCGTGGAATATAGAATTCATTACACCCAGTGGTTTTGGGGGGGGGGCACATCAACTTCCTCTGAGCCTACCCATTTAAAAGCACATTGCAACAAAATGTTCTACTGTGAGCATTCATATTCCAAGAATAGTGGTATGCAGCGTTGTCTTGAAAACACAAGTATTAATATCCTTGCTTCCTTAAGAGGCAGTATACAATGCATTGCATATTGCCCATATGACACTATCCTCAACCATGCTTGCACGAGGACAGGGCCGTCTGTTTATAGCGTGTTTGAGTGATGATAGTATTTCTCTTCGCTTGCCTGTTCGTCCCAAAAGGTTCTTCTACAAAAAAGACGATTCAGTCCTCATCTTGAATGATCATTGAATTGATTGAATGATGATTGCTTTACTTCAGACTGTGGAGAGCCTCTTATTGTTTGCTGCTCTGCCATTCACCTCTTAACTTGAAAACGGAGAAAACAGAGTCTTGGTCACTGTCAACACCCAATAAAATAAAGATAGTAAAGGATGTAGATTATAACAAATTGGCACTGAGTAGATAATTTACTGAGTGGATCTCTTTTATAAACTGAGATTATTCAGAATCACTTTACAATATTCTGTATTCAGTGAAAGCTTACAAAAAAGAGATTGGCACAATTCAATGCTTTCAATACAGAATTTTGCATATGTATGTCATGCAAAAAAATAAACAATAAATGGAATAAATGATCCTGACCTTTTCCACGGTATTTAAAATGTCAGTCATTGTAAATTCTGTTTGAAAGAACACAATTATCAGATTATCAAAACAGAGAAGGTAGGTGGCAATTGGTGCCTGATTTGTTGTGGACTATCTGTTAATGTCACAGAAAGACCCCCCCCCCCCCTTTTTTTTTTTTTTTTTTAAGAACGCTAGGCTACTCTTTTTGGAAAGAGTGTCTAAAACTGTTGAGTAAATCTGAGAGTCCAAATCTCACACATTTACTGCTGTTGCACCGGATGTTGAAAAGCACAGTTGGCACTTGCATTAATATAATTCAAGAGGGGTTTCTCAGACAAGGAAGCTATCTAACACTAAAATTCTCAGTCATTATCGCATTCCCAGATGGCAGTTCAATGGTGCCATAGTTAACACTATCTATGGTGACACTTGTAAAGTTTTATTTAAAGCCTAATTGACTCACAAGTCAGATAATACTGTGCTGTGTATTAATACCCAAGGTAATATATTATTCCACCAGGGGGCGAAAGAGACCACATTTCTTAACTTTGTCGGTGGCCACTCAAGCAAGCAGAAGCTCTTGTTCCTCCGGCATTCAGCGTGTAAAGCTGAGCTCCAGTGACTTTCTCAGAACAACGCAGTCAGAAGCCTCCCAGATTCTCACATCACAGCATGTAAGCTTGTTTAGCTAATGCTCACTGTGTGAACCACACTTGATGTCCATGGCTATAGATAACTTTATGAGAACTTTACCTTATCTGACCAGTGTTCTGTAGTTGTTTCAATGACGTTCAGTATGCACTTATTGTACATCACTTTGGATGAAAGTGTCTGGCAAATAAAATGTAATGTAAATTTAAATGAATCAGAAAAGTGTGGCATGATGGGTTGGTTTTTTTTTCTTTTTGAACAACCCAGGTGAGCAGGTGGCAGCTACTGTGTGCTCATTATTATCAACCGACGAGCACAGTTTTAGAAATGAGACATTCCACAATTGAAACAGTCAGGAGATGTTTTGGAAAGGGCACATGGCAGCTTGTATCAGGAGAAACTCCTTTAAACATTCCCTCACACCTGCACACTGACATACACACCTCATCACACCGGGACAAAGTAGTTCCAGAATCTGATCCAAACCACTAGATGCCTTCGGCTCTCGTTTGGCAGAATACCACTGAAATTGAATTAAAACGTGATAAGACATTGCCATGTTGAGATATTGAATAAATTTCTCGCTTTATGCTGTAAAAGGCAAGGAAAGCTGTACTGTGTCTGTTTAGTGTCATCATAAGGTTTTCCACAATCAATCAATCTGTTTTTTTTTTGGTCTGTGAGTTTGTTCACCAACTCAATACACTCAGTTCATAAAATGCATCTATTTTTATTTCAAAATAGACATTGACATAAGTCATCTGTTTGTAGCTGTGAGAGACAAAGCTTAAAACACACTTTGCTACAGCGACTGTTCAAGTTCACTGACTTTTTTTTGACTGTTAACTGGCCCACAAACAGGGTGAGAAATCGCCTCCGAACAGAATCTGTATCCCGCCAAATCCCACAGGGGATCATAACTTACTCCACTTCTGAACACATTCCAGAGTCACAAAAGGCACTGAGAGTAGGGTCTGCACCCCCCCCCCCCCCAACACACACACACACACACACACCCCTCAGTGAGAGGGGAAGGATGTGGAGAACGTCAGGCTGTCAGAGTGGCTCGAGAACACAATGACTGCACGCCCCGACACTGTCCCTGGCGAGGCTGGGCAGGGCGGGGAGGGATGCCAGGGCACAAAGCTGTCCATTGAAGGGCAATCGGAGCTTCATTTTAGGGGGTGAGGAGGAGCACTGGGAGGGGAGCACCAGGACTCCAGACAAATGCCGCCATGTGTCTGTGAGTCTGAATGCCTCCCTTTGAGCAAGCTCTTAGAAATTCAGGCCACAATGTGTCCTGAGCTCAATGTGAAAAACCACATGTATGTTAAGGTCACAACCACCCTGACCTACTGGGCCTTCCCATGAGCTACCGTCATCGCTGCAATTTTCTGGAAACACACACACACATGCACACACACACAAAAACACACAGGCACACACACACACACACACACACACACACACACACACACACACTGTCTGTGAAATCACATGCATGCACACACATAGTCTCTGACCCTCAATCCAGATGCAGCAAATGGAAGACCAGGACTTCAAGCTGCTCCCTCTTAATGCTTCTATCCCAAATGAGAGTCTGCTTTAATGTGTCTACGGTGCATTTATTTCCAGGGGGGACAATTCTTTCTCACTTAATTACTGTGGGGTGCTTTAGCATTCCTAACCAGAGACGTACAGTAGCCTAAATCTGCAAGGGTTAATATGTAAGATATCTAGTGTGTATGTGCGTGTGTGTGTGTGTGTGTGTGTGTGTGGCACAGTTACTGTAGACTTGAGACTGAAGACTGGGAACCCACTCTGAAGCAGAAACCCTGCAGCAAGTCATCACATTGTAATATTGATTGGCTTGCAGCAGAATTAAACATTTTACCAACACCTTGTTAGGTACATCAATACCCAAAACAGTCATTGCAGTCTCCCAGGTTATTCACTACAACTTGCAGCCGAACAAAAGATAAATCTACCCTAGTTGTTTGCATTTTCAACAGCTGAGTCCAGGACTGACTGTTTAAACATGTGGTTGAGATGTGCAATATGCAGCTCAGTTTGTTTTATTTATTCCCTGATGCATAAGAGAAGAAATAAAAAAAGGATACAGTTTTGTGTTTCCAACACCGAATCTGATATTTTGTGTGTCACTGGAGTACTGATGTGCAGGGGCGGAGCTACAGTAAAAGGGAAAAACACTGACAGCTTTCCTGGGCACTAGCAGCTCCAGGGAGCCCCTAGAGGCGGGGTGCATGTGTGCATGTATACTTGCATGCATGGGGAGCTCATTCTCATGTTTTACCCCTAGCACTAATAGTTTATAGATCCTTCCCTGTTGACGTGAGAGCCGTGCTCTTGGCATGGAGGTGTGAGATTGTGTGCAGGGCCACGCCCAGCTCCCCAGCTGCCGTGCGGCTCAGTCTCGGCCCTCCACCAGGCCCAATGCCCAGGAGAGTGGCTCATGAAAAGCAGAGGAGACTCAAAGCAGGTTTCTTATTTCGTTTTAGCTCGAGCAGAATCAGCGCTGAAACCACTGAACACCACCAGATTTGATTTATGTACCCTTTAAAATCTAATCAATGGTGTGTGTGTGTATGTATGTACATACGCGTGTGTGCATGTGTGTGTGCACGCCTGTGTGTCTGTCTGTGTACATGCATGAGTGCATGTGTGCATGTGTGCGTGTGTATGCATGTGCATATCAGTGTATGCGCACGCGTGCGTGTCTGTGTGTGTGTGTACGCGCGCGCGTGTGTGTGTGCAAGCATATGACCGTGTGTGTGTGTGTGTGTGTGTGTGTGTGTGTTAGGACAAAGGAACAAAACCTGTGCTGTCAGTTCTTAGTGGTGTTACTCACATGACCATAGCTTCCTGTGTTGTTTTGAATTAGACTTCTGCAAATGGGAGCGGGAGTTAAACCACAGAATGAAAGAGGAAGGACCAGATCAGCACACTGCTTCTGAAGACACCATAGTAAGAGCACAGTCTCCTCCACACTCACTTCTGTCCCCTCTGTGCCCCTCAGTAACTTGCTTATCTGGTGATGGTCGACACTCATCCTGTTCTCAGCGAGAGCTTTGCTCCTATTTTATTGGTGAGCAAAATGGAAACTGAGGTAGCCATGACAAATACTTACAGTTGGAGATATCCACAGAATACCCGGATTTCCTCCGTACACACTAGCAGGAATGATTTGGTCACTTATCCAAAGCTGATTTCACACATGGAACATGGAACATTGCTGTATTAACTTTTCTGGCAGTGCTCATGGCTTCTCCTGTTCAAACAACTGACTATTCCTTATTTTACCATGTTGATAGCATACACAAATGTAGTGACAGTAACTGGTGTCTGAACAAGCAGCAGTCACTTGAAAAATGCTCATGATGGGATGAAAGAACACAAGACATATAAGCTACAGTCCGGATGAGATAAGATTCTATCTTTTGCTAGAGAAGGACACTAACATTAAGTAGCCTGCTAATGAAGAAGAAGTGAATCGTATCAGCAAAGGCCGGTTCTAGGGATAGGCGGGATATACGATCACCAAGGGCACCATCCACCTGGAGAGGCGCCAACTTTGGGTGGGGCGCCAAACAAAGCAGGGGAAGAAAATACATTGTGTCCACAATAGTCATATTTACTTTCCTTATTATAGTAAAAAAGAAAGTAGCTTGATGGATGTCTTTAGCGAAACAAGTTCAGTGCTTGCATGCATCCAGATCAAACCTAATCTTTCTTGGTCTCTTGGCATAGTTTTTATTTGATCATGATTGCAGAAACATTTTTACTAAACTTAAGAACAGTGGTTGGACTGAACATTGGGCAGGGGGGGCATCAAAATTGGATACATGCTTACGGCAGGCTGGTGCATCCATGAAGTGAGTCACGTGACATGGGTTAGAGTTTGTCACTGTCAAAACTGAATATCAGGCACAGACCATTTTTTGGTTTACAGACCATAATATGGCCTGAAAGCTTAATGACTTCCATCCACCTATAGGTGGGGAGCCTGTCCCAGCATGCATTGGTAGAGAGGCAGGAATACACCCTGGGCAGTTTGCCAGTCCACTGCAGGGCACACACACAATTCACTCATGCACGCACTCATACCCTCGGGCAATTTCGACTCTCCAACTAACCTAACCTGCATGTCTTTTGACTGTGGGTGGAAGCTGGAGTACCTGGAGGGAACCCACATGAACAAGGGGAGAACATGCAAACTCCACACAGAAAGGCCCCAACTGGGATTCAAAGGACCTTCTTGCTGTGAGGCAACAGTGCTACCCACTGCACCACTGCACATGATCTATATTTAGTCTGATGTATCATAGAAAATAAATTTTATTATTTCAAAACACTAAAAATACCACTCTCAAGAGTATCTTGTTTCTTATTTTTATCACACTGATCAAACACAAATCACAAAATACTATTGTATTTTTATCCTACTCACACAGGGGGTGACACTCGAGTCAACAACCCAGTGCTCCATAATTTACAATTGCCCCACTCATTTTTTCCCGCTTGAATGTGGTTAAATAATGACATTGTCAGGCAAAGAAAATCTAAATAAAATCAGTTGCATTGCTCGTACACCCGTGATAGCTGTTACATGTATCATGTCAGGTGTATTTAAAATACATGCTCATCATTATTCTCTGTGTGGACCTGATACTCAGGCTCGAGCTTGACGCCAGGCCTCTTGCACACTCATTCAGTGACTGAAGCAGCTGTGAGCTGGTGAAGAGGTGGCAGCCAGACTGTGCGGTTATCTCCGCTGCCCGCTATGTGTCACCTCCATCATCTCTCTCTCCCCAGTGACGTGGATGGAGGAAGTAGCTCAGTGGGTCAGACGTATAATCCGCTGGCTCTGTTGGCGTGATGTTGTACCAATGTGATTCCTCTGGCTGAAGCAAGCTGCAGAAGAATCTATGTGTGAAATCGTCGTATGCTGAGGTTTAAAGCGAGAAAACCCTCTCCTGACCCCTACGTGAACTAATGCTCCCCAAATGTTTTTGCATACACTATGAATCTAATGAATTAAATAATGTCCTCCTCTATGACAGCATGCATGGGAAGCTCTTCAGGTCATCCCAAAATAATTTCATAATTTGAATTTAATTTTTATTTCATTCTGAAATAGTTAGGAAGTTTAGTTTTGGCGATTGCTCAGTGGAGTTTTAAAAACTAACTAAGGTCAGTTGAATAATCATAACTTATTGTCTGGCCAGCAAATTTCAGTCCATTCTTTTTCTGTTCAATGCAGAATTACCCTTTAAAAAAAATGTGTGATCTGAGATTTTTTTCCGCTGGGAAAGTGACAGAGTTAGTTTGAACATTTCAGTGGCAGTTACCATTGATTTTGATCAGATCCAATGTCAGTTAAACAGTTAAAACATTTTTGGTAGTCTGATCTGGGTAAATGGTTTATCAATCTGAGGAATTCCAGAACTAACTATCGCCAGTATTCTTCAGAGAAAGTCTGTTTCTGTACTGTGAGCTGTAGCTCATCCAGGGCATTGCTTTCATTCCGTCTCTTTTGTGCCCCTTGTCTTCGATCCCCTCCCTCTGTACTCTCACCCCCAGCACTTCCCCCTGCATCACTGTTCACACGCACATACGCCTCACTGCCTCCTGCAATTAACCTCCCCCTTTCCCTCATCCATTCCCCGCCCCCCCTCTCTGTGTGTGTCTCAGCTAGCCAATCACAGGGCTCAGGCAGCTCCATGCCTTATATGGTGAATCTGGGCTGTTAAGGGAAGGGATTTTCAAGCAGCAGTAAGCGGCACTGGGCTTTTGTTGTTGCGCAATTCAGTGTCTCCCCACACCAAAGGGACCTTCCCACACACTCACAGCCCTTGTTCACCCCATAGTCCACCCCCAGGCCTGCTACACTCGTACCCTCTTCCACAGCCCCCCCTCCCCCCCGCCTTGCCACGAGGGCAGAGAGGTGTGCAGAAACTTTCAGGAAATAGACAGAAGAAACAGCCTCCGCTCAGACACAGCGAAGCAGCCACATTTCCATGACCCTATCTTTATATTGGCTCTGAAATAGTCGTCCACACACACACAGGCAGGAGTTTAATTTTGAATTCAGCTATCATTCACAGAATCGAGACAAATGGCACAGACAGATGCTGACACTGGAAAAAAAATAAACCTCACATTTTGCAAAACTGGACTCAGCAAACCAAGCCAGCGGCTAGTCAACCTGAGTGACACATAGATTGACCGCATAAAATGTTGATGAAGACATTGTTACCATGTTTGTGGTGCAGCATATATTTGTTGTACATGCGCTAATAGGCATCTTGCATCAGGAAGCACCGTGCTGTGATGGGTGTAATGCACAGAGGACCATCCATGCATACTGTCTGCAGGTTTAGAGTGCCTCAGGCACGCAGACCAACACATTCTCACGGTCAAATGTAAAGCCCCACTCAAATTCACGTCCAGGCATGCGTGCTGAGTATACATGGGCATGCGTATTGCAATACATTGCATTATCTACTTGTTTAACAGATGGTTTAACCAGCGTGAATGCAGCTGCAGATTTATGTGTTATCCATTTCCGCCACTGGTTGTTTACTGAGGTTATCCTGGTTAAGTGTCGCTCTCCAGGGTTAAGTTGCACTGCTCCTCCTAAGATTTGAACTGACAGCGTTCTGGCCTGATGTATCATGCTTTCATTCACACTGAGGCTATTGAACTCAGAGGCCTCACTCTATGTCACACTTGACTGACTCAGGTTCTCAAAAACAGGTCCCATATGAAATGGCTTCCATACCAACAGGCAATAGGGCTTTGAAAAAGTAAAATTGCAATGCATTGTTATGAATGGCTCCTTCTGCTCCACCCCAGCTATCTCAATAACACAATCCTTTGGCCCAGCCTCATGCAATTAATTTTAGATTGCACCCTGATTTTTATTTTTGTACGACAGGGATCCAGACCGACCCACAGATCCAGCCCAAAACTGAACTGCGTGTGTTTCTGGTGCTGGAGTGCAGCGCGGCATTAGCAGCTGTAATAAACACAGTGCTTCAGGTGAGCTTGGCTTTTTCAGACCCAAGTGAGGCACAGGGAGCACAAAGCTGAACAGCTGTGCAGTCTCTCCCCTGCACCCATGTGTTTAATCACTGCTCCCTCCATGTCCCCTCACCCTGTCATTTGCCCTGGAAACCGCCTGGAATCTCCATGGAGATCAGAGCGTGAGACAAAAGCATTCCATTTTGGCTGTTATTATGCTGAAAGAGAATCTATCTATCTGTCTGTCTGTCTGTCTGCCTGTCTATCTGTATGTCTGTCTGTCTGTCCGTCTGCCTGTCTGTCCATCTGTCTGTCTGGCTATGTTCACACAATACAAGGCGGTCAAGCACTATACATGTAGAGGTAAAGCAGGAAGCCTCTGAGGCTATAATACAGATCCTACCTTCACAAAACACTGTGTAGTTTTATAGTTTTGGCAATCCTTACATCATGAAAAGTTGCCGGTGAATTTAAAAGATGAATAGTACATACGCAAAAAAAATAAAATAAAAATATATATATAATATATATATAAAAGATAACATTACAGCAATGGATTTCAGACAATATACTCGATATCCTTGAATTTTTTAAGTATAGATCAGGTATTTAATAGAGCATACATTTGGTAAATAAATAAATGAATAAAAATGTATAGGGACATATGACTCCTTAAACGTGAACAGGTTAAAAGCAGGTCACTATATTTAACTGAAATTTGTACAAAGCTTGTTCTGAACAAGGGATGATGTGACTAGGGCATAAAGACAAAACACACAGAGTCAAAACATTACGAACATCTGACAGGATTAGCATTAAGCATTGTAATGACTATTGCCATCATACTAGTGTGGTATTGTTCCCTGGACTGGGTGAGGGGTGGTGCCGTTGATTCCTAATCTGAATCTCATGAATATTGCATGGGGTTCAGGCTGTACCAAACAGCCCCATATCAAGGGATTACCATAGCCATTTTTGTTAAAGACAGCAAAACTGATATGCTTCAAATCCTTACAAAGTGTATCAGGACTCGAAGGTGCTTTAACTGGTGCATGTATGTGTTGTTGGCTATGCAAATGATATGCTAAAATGTGTTTAATGTGTTGTAACAGAAAAGGATAAAAGGACTTTCCCCCCCATTACAAGTGGACTCCATCAATTTCAAGCTGTTAATAACTTAATCCCACTGGGCAGTATATGACCTGGGGCCTTGTTCTTTTGGCAGCTAATTGGCAGCACTGTTCTGATTGATCAATGACTACTTTGCACCCTGAATAATTTGATCCCACAAGGAAGATAATGGAAGATAACTCTGAGGCCTTACCAGTTTTGTTTTGTTTTTTTTTACATATTGCATTTTGAGCTGTTCATTGCCTGTAACTATGTTTCACTGTCTCAAATATTATAAATAACACGTCAGATTCAACGTGAGAAAATGATTTACTGGAAATGGGAAATCTACAGCTGGGCACACACTTGAAAGTGAGTCACAGGATTAATCGCTCATGTCTGTAACAGATGCTTTTTTGTAACCATGTGGACAGCAGTTTCTGAACTACAGCCAATTTAGGACCCTTCCATTCCACACTGATATTGTCCCAGAGAAAATAATGCTGTTGATTCTCAACACTATAGCCATGGTGACCATTAATGTGAAACTCTCTAACAAAAGGGCATTTAAAAAGATGGATGGTGCCTAAATTTTAGGCTAATTTTACTCTATCAAGGTCAGAGGGACATAAAACACAGCAGAACTCACTGTGCTGGGGTAGAGTCAGCAATGTTTCAGCATAGCTGAACGTACATCAAAGAATATACATGCGTGTCCAGCGCCTGTCGTGTGGGCTTGGACTTGGCAGAACACTGCTGCCAGCTACTTTTGGAGTTGGCGCAGAAGAGGCAAGATGTGTAGAGGCAGAACAATAGATATTACAATATTTAATTGTAATATAGGAAAGGGGAAAAAAAAACATAGGCTGATGGCACTTGTAATGTTCCCTTTGAGTTAACAGTGTTGTTTTCTCTCCACGATCACTTATTGGGTGAAACAAACATGGCCACAAAAGAAGCTTGCTTTTGAAGCAAGCTTGCTAGTCTAGGAATTGGAGAATAGTTAGCGGGTGTATCTGATTGATATAGTGTCTATCAAAGTATACCCAGATAAAATTTAAGTTAAGAATTCAAGGCCGATAATACAGCATTGTTTTGCTTTGCTAGAACTGCATCACCGTTTTCATCCATTTTGAGTGCAGCTAACTGAAGAAGCTGACATACCCTTAACATTTTGTGCTGTCAAATGCCAATCGACAGTCTCTCTGTAATGTTTTTGAATCAATCTCACTTTGTCCTGTGAGCTGATGCATAATTCGTTTAATCGCGGCTTTGTTTTTAGCTGCAATCTTTATTTAATTTACAGTGAGATGTGTTCGGGTAGTGTGAGAGCATGAGACAGAGGCTGAAAGCGTGTTTCACAACAAGAGCGATGATCCTACCATTCCGGAAATAATGACAGTGATCAATGTTTGGGAAAGAACGTGGTTAATGGCAAAGCTGAAGGTAAAAAAAAGCTGTAATATAAGACTTGTGCAGCTTACAGCATCAGTGCTGGTGGGCTTGATGTGGCATATTCATCTTTCACATGCACATCTGCCAGGTGTCCAGCAGAAGGTGATTATCTGAGATGAGGGAAGCTGTGAGGTGATGAATGTGCAGGGTTTTCCAGTCGTTCTGGGGAACCTCTGTAGTTTGAATGCAAAATCATGCAAAAAAAAGGCGGACCCACCTGCCAGCAACTCGACTTGTACAGCTTTCGTGGAGCCAGCGGGACTCAGCAGGGAGGAAGCACTCCAGACCTGCTGGGAAACTGGTCCCAGAATGCACTGCAGCTCACCCGTGAGACAATTCTGTGAAATAGACACCTGGGGATAGGCAGTCGAGGCACTTTGTGCTCAGCTATGGAAATACTGCACTGCAAGCCAGGTGGCCAGTGTAAAGTTCTGCTCTGACAGTGTTCATTCTTGCTGTATCTAACTGGCAGTTGAACACACACCATTAAAATGCGGCTATGATTAACTGAGCTTGATGCTTGATGCACAGTGGAGGTTGATTGGAAGTAGGCATCCTACATCAGAAGAACCCCCCACCCGCCAACCACCATCTCCCCACCCCAGATTGTGTCTTTTGCCTTCAACAAAACCAGTGCTGATGAAGCACTGATCTCTTATACTGATTGCCCATTCATTCTTATACAAGACTGCCCATTACAAATAAACCCTTTTAAATGACTTTTTCTGTGATGCAAAACACTGAATGAAATAAAACGTCCTCTAAATGAATACTTATAAAACTGAGGCCTTGGTACTTATCCCAAAGATGCCATCCGGCCCACTCAAATTCAATCTGCAGCAATCTTAGCTCCCCAGTGTAGAACTCTAAGTAAGCTACTTGGGTGTCATTTTCTATCTTAACTGGAGTTAAAAAAAAAAAAATTATATCTGGAACACATCCCTACTTTGTGTCTGCAAACTAAAATTTGCATGAAATTTTTTGCCTTTCCATTTATGCCACAGAGAGAATCTCCCATCCATTTCCAAGCTGGATAATCACAGTTTTGTTTTTGCACTCATCCTAACAGCAGTGCATTATCACATCTGCAGGTATTATAAAATGCAGCTGATCAAGTGTAAACCAAAAATGAACAGGGGGGACATATCATGGCTGTTCTGGCTCACCAGCACTAGCTTTAATTAATTTAACATGATCTTTTATGTGAACCTTGGGAATTCTAAAATCTCACAATTACTTTTCCATTAAAATGTCCACTCTATTTACTGTTTTCTGTTCCAATTTGTAAGACTTTTATTTTTATGTTGGATGCTTTAAGTCTGAACTGTGTGAGTCCTAGACATTTTTATAATGTGATGCGCTTGATTAATTGAACTAAAATCTATTTCGTTTTGAATTGAATTGAATTGAAATAATGCACAGCATATGGAAAATAGATAACATACTGCAATAGTCTATGGGTGTTGTGTTTGAAGCTACAGTTGGCATACTTGGGTTCAGAGCAAAATGACTCAGACCACTGTTGGCTTTAAGAAGTAGTTGTTCAATCTGAAATTCAGCTTCTGACAAAAGTAGCCTCTCCTTGCGCACAAACAGCTAACAGTTCCAGGCTTAATGCAGGCCTCTCTCTTGAAGAGTGTGACTCCTCTGCACTAATGTCCCATTAACACAGAGATAGTTCACACACCTTAGACAAGCTGCCTGTTTCCTCACCTGATGGTGACAAGGCAAACCCCATGGTGACTGATGTAACAGCCGACTGTGAAATGAAAATACCATGCAAAGCAAACGCTGCCTGCAGCATACAGGCAAAAAGCAACTGATGGTACTGGGCCATTGTAGCCTGGCTGGACCTTCAATAGACATATTTAACTTTGTATGACCTTGTATCTGTGCCCACAATTCTCCTAGTGCTTCAGTAAGACATATGTAGAAATAAGCTATATATTTTATATATTTTTATTTTCATTATTTTGTAATTGTGTGAATGCATTTTGAGCATATGAATATCAGAGCTCTTTTGAAGCAGAGTGATGACCTTCCTGATTTGTTATTGGGTATGAAGCCCAAGAATATGTGCAATGAGAAAAAGATCTATGAACACTGAATGAAAATGAACAAATGATTATAATATTTTCACTATGTGCTTGTTTGACAGATTTATTCATTTAATGTTAACACTGAACAGAGAAGATGTTTTCCCCTTAAATGATGTGAACTAATCAAACAAAAGTCAGGACTCCAGACAGAAGAATCAAAAGTGAAATCTTTTCATTTTATAGCACGTTTATTCACATTAAACCCTGAAATCTCAAGGCTTAACCAATTTCAGCCAGAGAACGCTGAATATCTTCAGTCAACTAAAGAAATCAATTCACTCATTATGGTGTAGTTTCTGTTGCACCATTCTGAAACAAGCATCTGTACCATGTATGAATGTGGGTGACAATCCTTTGCCTTTGCTATACAGATTCGAAGCCCTTGTACAAACCCAAACTCCATTTTAAGGCTAAAGTAACTACCATTTGGTACATGAAAAACGTGTTAATAAAATTCCCCTCTAAGCCACAGAGGAAAAGCAATGTAAAATGAAAATGAAATGTATGTAAATACTCTTCAGACATCAAAGGAAGACTTTTTGCTTTAGAATAAGTTCAGTAGAAGACTTCAACCAAAACAACCTTCAGACCAATCGGTTCCAAAATGGCAGAAATATTTTTTGGGAAGTTAAACAGGAAGTGATCTCTTAAAATTCACTAATAACTAATATGTGGAGATGTAGTAGCCATGGTGTAAGAACCACAAACAGTCATATCAAATGATTAAATCCTAATGAAAACATTATTTCTTCAAATGAATGTACATTACAAACAATATGTAACTCTACCTTAGTCACACAGTATGCTTGATAAACAATTTATATGTCCTGTAATTGCATTCCACTCTGTCTCACGTCTTTACTTGCTGTAAAGTGAATGGCTTTACTGTTTTGTTAATGGCTTCACCACAATAAGCATTCACACAGCACATCCATTTAACATTTCATCAGCATTGTATGGTTGAAACATTTCAATTAAGTCCAGCAACAGAAACATTCACACTATCTGCCATATTTCTGGGATAAATAAGCCTGTTTCTGGAACCTAATACAGGGAACGTTTTCAGCTAATGCTAACCTCCTCTATTTGAGGTGCCGTGCTCAGTGGTCGACTGATTGGCCGACGAATAGAAAAGGTGGCTGTTGCATCTGAAGGTTATTCTGGCTGAAGTCAGACCATCCACACCAAGTGCAAGACACGTGACAACCGAAGAGACAGCTTGTCTACTCATCCATTAAATTATGAATTATCTTTAATCATTTGCTGGATGACATACATACCTACCTTGAATTGCCCAGTAATCTTTGGCATAACTCTGGTATGCTATCAAGGTTGCCATTACACTAAGTCTAGTTCAGTTGCTCTTCTCAGCTCACTTCCTACTTCTGAAGTTCCATAACTGAATTTGTACTGACAGGAAATGAAAAAATTAGCCATTTATATTTTAATGCCACTCAATGACTTGTGTCATGAAGCTGGCAGCAACAGAAGTGTTTGTACAGGAGCTCAAGTAGAGCAGTAATGCTGAACCCACAACTGACAGACAAAATTGCAATGGCAGCCTTTCTTTTTAAATCTTGTGGCTAACTGGCTTCTGCACCCTGTTTCACTGCGGTCATACCCCTTAAAGTAAAATCACCCAAGTTCACATTGACATAGCCTGAAGTGAAGCACAATATCGCTAATCCGTCAGTCAAAAATAACAAACAGGAGACTGATGTACACATCACTGTAGGTAATCCACACATACCAGAAAACAAATCAACAAATAATAATTAGTCTTTGTTAAAATTAAGATTAGTCAAACTTCTCTGGAAACATAAAACGTATGATAAGCAGGAAAAAACAAACCAAAGAATTTACCCTCGCGATTGCCAGTGCTTTGTCCAACAGGCTACATCCGACCAGAAGAAAACAATAATACTAATAAAGTAAACATTGTAATATGGCCTACTTAGTTTTAATATTTGTGTGGAAAGCTTAGCCCTTTTGTAGCAATACCCATCAAATGGAAACATCTGTTTTCAGCCAACTTGCACTGTACGCATATATTGACTCTAAGCAATATGCATGGGTGTTATGTATGTACTAGTGGCAGTGACTAATACGGTTGCAAAGACTGACAGAGGAATAAAAAAGCCATGATTCAGAGGCTTGTGACTGTCCCCATATTCTTAAACAATGCAGTACATCTTTAGCTGCCCACCTGATCTCCATGTTCAGCAAACACACAAAAAAAATTTAAAAATTCATGAAGCCTGTAGTAATGATTCTATAATAGCTGATACCGTCAAGTTTTCTGAACAGCATTCAAAAATAATAACCACATCCTCCTACCCAGGTGATTTCATTTTAATGAAAGTTTATTTCCAGTTCTCTTTTAGCAAGACAGACAGTGAAATGTGTCCGTACGAGTTTCTCACAGACGTGCAAGCAAAAATGAGTGTGAGAGTTCCTTCTGACAGAATCAGACAGGCTGATAACAGTGCAAGCTGACCCAGAGCCTCTATGTAATTCCCCACACATTCCAGCAGACAGCTGGGAATAAAAAACAGACTAAATTTTGCCCATTTTGGAAAAATATTATTTTCAATTCCAATTGTGGTCCAAAACAATTTAAAGATATTTTTCACTATTTCCATATTTTCACTGCATGCAGGCTTTGCTTTGACAAAGCCTTTGCTTACTAATCCGGTTCTTCAAGGCAAAGTCATGACCAAAGAGGGTGTGTTTAAAGAGATGTTTACAGATTTAAAATATTTGCATGACCAATTATGTTTTTTTAAACCTGATATTTACTAAAAATAATGATGCTTAATTCCCTTCAATTCAAATAAGTAACGTTAATTTATCAGCCATTATGTGCATAGCTTGACCACACTGATTAATTTGCATTGCTGAGCTACACCAGTCAGAGCTGAGCTCCCACACAAACAGTGATTAGAATGCTTCTAACTCTCAAAGCAGACACCTTTTGAGTCCACGACCCCTGCCTTTTGTTTTTAATAGCATAGATTTCTTCTTCCTTCAAAAAAGCACTTTTTACAATAAAAAATACACAAAAATAACACTGTTTTAGTAAAGTCTGAGTGACAGAACAGAATGAGTCATGACCCCCAGTACTACTGTGCAAACACATTTCAAAGTTACCAACTGTAAAACAAGGAGAGGCATGCTGGCAAGAAATACCCTTTGGTTTGTCTGCCATGTCTGACCCACTCTGCTGAGCTGTTTCCCACTCCACAGCTGAAAGTGACCATTCACTGGTAAGCAAAACTGCAGAGGCAAACTTCCAATATAAAACAGGGCATAAACCAGCCAGAGAAGATGAACAGCCAAGCACTGACATCACTTTCAGCCAATCATATTCTGATTCCCAGCACATGCATGTCAGGGCCCATATTCAAACATCTAATATAACACTGCATTTACAATTTATTGTTCCTATTCAGAACAGTAAACAGTGTTCATAGGTGTAAGATACAGCATACAGATCCTACCTGAAGGTATTCTAAGGCAGTTTTTACATTTTGTATTCCATTTTCATTAGAAATGAGAGTGAGATGCAAAACGCTGTAATATACAGTCCCTGGGTTGCTGGCTAGATTGTCTTAAAGTTAAGCCCCACAAGTATTCAAGTATTCCTTGCCAGGAAAACAAGTTCCATGCATCTGCACTTTCTGCACACCAGTGTCAAGTGTTCTTGTTTTACAGTGTTCCTCATAGTGCAACTGCATAAACCCCTCAGACCTAAAAGCACAGATCCAGTTCATTATTACTATTTGCTTAACTTTATATTCAGTGGTTTCATTCCTGCAAGTACTGCACGAGCTCTCCATTTGAACCTCACTGCTGCCTCCATTACCTTCATTTTAAAACCAAAACTGCGTGTGGCCCCAGATTAAAAAAATATCTACACAAGGCTGATTGCTGTAGGAGACAGCACACTGGCATTGCATGCTATCACTCTTTTTGTTCATCTTGCAAAACAAAAGCTAAAATTTAATTAACACAAAACAACAAAGCCTGATGGTGTCAAATGCAGATACTGCCGAGATACTGACGTTGCCCTGATCTTTCCTTTTGATATCTGTGTTTTGACTACTGTATTTACTGTGTGACATCGCCCATGTGTGTTTAATTTAAACTGTGGCCCAGGGATGGGACTTAGGTCAGCTCGAACAAATTTGGTGACAGGCATCCGGCAGTTATTTTAGCGAATGGCATTATTGAAACAGCTCGGCGGCGTGTATTGATTTGGAGCCCTGGGAACTCGCAGCAGTGCGGTTATGGAACATTTCCAGTGCGTTACGAAACATGAAAGGAAAACATTCACATTCCGGCGGGCCAGCCAGGAGACGGGCCGTCCCCGCGGCTCCTGCGTCTGGCTCGCACAGCGCTTCCTTCTGCGCCAGCCTCATCCACAGCCCAGAGGCACAGCGCTCAGCCCCTCACCCGCTGTCTCTGGGGGCCTGCGATGCAGCGTGACAGGACGTACACGGGGCGCTAGGCGGTACCGCGGCGCCCGCCCGATGCCTTGACTGCCTCAGACTCGCTGTCCCTGGTACAGACAGAGCAGCGCTACGGAGCGCCGCACCCAGACTACTTTGACAACTGAATCTGGTGTGTCAGGAAACCTGACGAGAGTCTCACCCTGCTCCCAATTCCCCTGAACAGAAAGCGTACACGCACAGAAGGCGCTAAATCACAAAGTGGAGATCAGCAATCAAGGGAACTAAATTTGTGCATTTTTTGTCACAGCATAGAGTGAAAAGAAAGACATTAAAAAAAGGAAATCCAGACATATTCCCACATGCCCGTAGTTCGTTTTGTTTCGCGGTCGTCGCCGTCGCCTTTTTACGAGGGTTCGGTGGCGGCTTCCTGTCTCACTTAGTCCGACCCTGCATCACATCATGCTCTTCCTGTACTGAGTCTGCTGGGGGCTCTTGGGCTTGCAGCTCTGCGACGGCGTGAGGGGCGCAGCGGGGGCGGAGTCCAGCTGCCGGTACAGCGCCCGCAGCCCCTTCACCTCCTCCAGCACCTCCTGGGCCTGGCCCCAGGTGGAGGCGGCCTCCTGCAGCAGCCTCTCGGCCTCAGCCCGGGGACCCTCGGCGTCCGGTCCCTTGGGGTCCCGCTGGCGCACCTCGGTGAGCAGCTCCTGAGTCCTCTCCAGCTTGCGGGAGATGAGGTCCTGCAGCTGGCCGATGGGCTGCGCCGGGGCCGACGGGGAGGCGGGGAAGGCCCGCTTGGCGGCCCGCGTGTCCGAGTGGGAGAGGATCTCCTCCATGGAGGCGCAGCGGCTCTTCTCCGCGCCGCTCAGCCTCTTGCCGGGCTGCGGGGTGCGGGCCTGGCCCTCCGGGTGCTGCCGGTCCCGGGACGTCTCGCTCTTGCAGGGGAGGCTCCCCGCCTTCCCCGCCGGCTCGCAGGACGCCGGGGACTTGGCGCCTTCCAAATCGGAGCGCTGGGCGCCCAAGGGGAGCTGCGCCACCGGCTTGTCCAGGTCGACCCGGAAGCTCTTGTCGCAGGTGTCCTGCTCCTCCGGGGAGGCGGCGTCCTCCTCTTGGATGAGGTCCAGTGTCAGCATGCCGTCAGAAGTGGAGGTGGACGCCTGCGGACAAAGCAGCACATTTCAGACGCACTTTCACAGCAATCCTCATTCCTCTATTCCAGCCTGTCTCTCATCTGCTGAATGGAAACCTGATCTACCCATAATCACACAGGATCCATTCACTCTAATTATATTACGCTATCCTTACAAAAGTTACCAGAACTCTGCTTGGAAACCTGGAAGCATTAAGGTAAAATGAATTGACTTTAATGGACCAGCCTCTAATGCATCTGATCCACAGACGGAGGCACCACGTACCACTGCCATGAGATGCCCACGGGTGGGCAGACGGCGTGTGTGTGGGATCTTGGCACGATCACGCGTGGGATGGGCCAGGAGGCTCTCCTCTTCCACTGTAACCTAGAGGGAGGAAAATGGAAATGGTGAGGGAGAGAACAGTGGAGGGTGAAGGAAGGGACGGTATTTCCATGCTAGCCCAGGGGAGCGTGGGATGGTAATTGACCAGATGTTCCATCGGATCATCGACCTGGGACATGTGATGTGCTCGGACACACTCAGAATTTTGCACAAGCTCCCACAGACAAACAATTTCAGTCTTTAGCTGTTGTTGTTTGCTTGGGGCCAATGTTCTGACAATACAATTACCAAATGTTCCCTAGATAAGCCACAGATACATGCATACATATGGCAGCAGTGTGGCACAGTGGCAAGAAATAGCCTTGTAAGCACTAGGCTGCAGCTATGATTTTCTAGATGGTGCGTTGACTCGGTACCCTTGAGTAATCTAATTAACGCGAATTCACCGTGTAAATACTCATCTGTTTGGTGGATGTAAGTGATTTGTATGGCCCCAGGACAAAGCATCTGGCAGGCAAATAGATAGCATACTGCGGTAATCTATATCCGCTTTTGCACAGTCAGGCAGCTAGGTCAGGCTAAAAGCTTGAGTGAGCTTGTGCCGAAAGCAGAAGTAACTAGTCCTGTTCCTGGAGATCTAGCGTAGGTTTTCACTCCAACCCTAACATAGCACACCTCATTCAACAGATCTTATTGAGCGGCTAATTAGTAATCAGGTGTGCCAAATTAGGGTTGAAATGAAAACCTACAGGATGGTAGATCTCCAGAAACGGGGCTGGTTACCACAGGCCTAAAGCCTCATGCTACAGGCTCAGACTGCCAGCCTACTTGCTTGCTCACTGTAAGGCCTTGAAGGTGCCAACATCACTAAATCTCTCCCATATACTGTAATGCCTCCTGCTACCTTCCATATTTTCTTCCAATGAGTTATCTGTGATAACCGCAGGCATTTCCACTAATGGCTATTTCTGTGGCTATTTCTACAGGTCTATCAAGTTCATAGCTTGGCCTATGACAGAAACGTTTTACAGAAAGCCAATATAGGTACAGCAGCCTTAGCCCCAAGTGGCTTGAGCCTAGAATTATGGTGTTCATTTTGCTGTTAGATGAAAAAGTGTGGCTTTGCACTTCTTAAGTGGTCAGGCAATGAAGAGGAAAGGGCCCATTAAAATGAATGGCACTCATTCCACAAAGTTTTACAGCATTTCATTTGTTTCCAAACAAAATTAATTTCTCGGGTCGGAAATAATCCAAAGGGGATTTTATCATGGCAGCTGGTCCCGTTGCTCTGTTGATGGGATGAATTTCTGCAGATATCATTTAGCATTTTTGTTTCCCAAATGTCCCACGCCCATGTGTGACATATATAATATACTTCTGCAATGGATCCACATTCACGGTCATGATTTTGTACTCTGCACTGCCGATATTCAAAATGTTTAATAACACCATGCATTCTGAAAGAGTGGCACAAAGATTCTTGATTTACCACATAGACATGTCATAATAATAATAATTAGGAGTAATTTACATTTTGTGCCTCTCTAGAATCTCAATTGAGCTTTACAGTTACACAGAATATTGTTGAGTTTCAAATGTATGTTATCGCGTTGCTTCTCTGCAGTTATTGAATTGCAATTCAAACGCGACTGTCTATAATCATTTCAAATGTTGTTCTGTAATCATGATGTTCACAGTCCACAAAGATTGCCTGAGGCATATTCAGCTAAGATGAAATGATTACAATAGGAAACCAAATTTCTGCATGGTGGCCATGGTGGTTCTAAATATTTAGGTCATGTACTGCTGGCATCATAAATGAAACCCAGAACCTTACTAAAAACATTATTTTTGTTTGGGGGGGGGGGGGGGCTGGAGCCTATCCCAGCATACAGTGGGGAAAAGGCAGGAATACACCCTGGACAGGTCTACAATCCATTTCAGATTTCAGGGCTCACACACCATTTACTCACACGCTCCAAACCCAAGGAAAATTTAGCTCTCCAATTAACTAACCTGCATGTCTTTGGACTGTGGGGAAAAACCTGAATACCTGGAGGAAACCCAACCGAACACGGGGAGAACATGCAAACCCCACACAGAACGGCCCTCAGCCGGAATTCTAATTAGGAACTTTCGTGCTGTGAGGCGACAATGCTACTCACTGCATTACCATGCCACCACCATGATTACCCACACAGTAACTTCTCACAACTCAGTGACTTCATGATAATAAACCTAATCAGTAAATCTGATGAACGCCTAGAATATATATTTTTTAACCTATGGATGCCACCAGAGTCAATATTTGATAGTTTATAAATAATTGTTTGTAATACCAATTCTCTCACAGCTAATTGTTTTAATGGCTGTGAAATCGATCATTGTGAACTTCAAACAGAGCACATAGGTGCTATTCTACATTCCCAGAAGCCAAGTGGAAGTGAGACACAACCCTTAAGCCTTTGATGTTATCTACTGGAATACTGAAGGAACCCAAACCAAAGCGGAAATCGATATTCATCAAAGAAGAGTCGGTTCACATGCTGTCCGTCAGCTGACTTCCTGCTTTCTCCTGTCTAGCGGGAAGCCCACTCCCACGCCGGGGCATCTGGGATAATAATGCGACTGGATGGGGGCAGCTGAGCTGAGTCATCCGTGACCTCCCACAGCTGACGTTCCCGCCGAGGCCGGACGCCGGGCCCGGCCCGCCGTTTCATTACAGGAAGAGCAAACAGACGCTGTAATTCACTTCTCCTTCCTCCCGCACGCGTACCTTTTCTGAATCACCTTCCCGTCATTCACACACAGACCCGGCGGCTGAGTCACCTCTGCCCATTTTTCATTAAGGGGATGTCGGTGAGGAATGAAATTTAGAGGTCTGTCATTGAAGAAATGGCTCGGCCTCAAAGATGCGCAGATGATATCACGTCTGGCTGCTCTCGGAGTGAAAGTAATTAATTGCGCGCTCGCGTCTGCACGCGTGCAGGACGCTGGTGCGGAGCGAGCGTCAGGAAATCTGCTTAAGACGGGATCGGTGCGCGAGCCATGTGATCCACCACTAATGACCGTTTCACCGCCCTCGTTGGTTTAATCAGGAGCCCGAATTCATCGGGGAGGTATTCTCAGGGAAGACGCGGAGCGAGAGGCCGTACCTCATCCAGGATGCTGTTCTTAGCTCTGGTGATGGCCCCGTTCAGGGCATTAATCCAGGACTCCTTCTCCTCCGGGCTGACAGCCAGGAAAACCAGATTTGGGACCTGGGAGAAGAAGGGGAGAGGGGGAGAGGGTGAGACAAAGGGAGAGACAGAGAGAGGGAGAGAACAAACCACAGCTCTTATCATGCCCTAAAAGGAAGCAGGCACATCTGTACAGTGCCGCTGATATGAAGCAAAAACAAACCCTGCTGAAAAACAGAAACCTGGGGGCTGCTGTCGATAAAACGGACAATCGTGGCCCTCGTGAGAAAACAGATCATATTACCACTCAGAGACAGGACAGGATCTTCCAACACAGTAGGAAATTCACACACACAAAAACAGAATCTTTAAAAACACGATCATGCCACTTCCAAATTTTGGTAACCACCAGGCAGTGAAAAATGACCAGTCCCATTAGGAGACACACCCATTGTGGCAGTCTGTCATGGTCTGGGGGGGGGGGGGGGGGGATCTAGGATGCATCAATGGTGGATAATTAGGCTTTCATATTGTTCATTAGGGCACTTATCTTATTCTTGCAATCACGATATTACTGTGCTCTTTTTCCTTTAGTGTGTTGTTCAGGGTGCGACATAGCTCAGGAGGTAAGACCGATTGTCTGGCAGTCGAGGTTCCGTTCAATCCCGCCTGGGCATGTCAAGTGTCTTGACAGACACCTACCTAAACCCCTAACTGCTCTGGCGAATGAGAGGCATCAATTGTAAAGCGCTTTGGATAAAAGCGCTATATAAATGCAGTCCATTTACCATTTCACTGTTGTTAATTGCTCTGGCAACATGGTTTGAGGTTATATTATTAACAAACCACTGAGAAACTGGAAGAAAAAAAACAGGAACAGAGGGAAAAAGAAAAGTGGACTGTCAGCAGGGCTGTAAATGCTGCTCTATGCACTCCTTTCCACACGGTCAGGTGATTTCAGGTTCATTCTGGTAAGGGAAGTCCCTTGCGAAATAAAAAATCCCTCGCATCAGATATTAATTTTACTGGGAAATGAAAATGGCACAGCTGGCTTGTCTCGGCTCTCTGGTCTGGTGGTAATAAGGCCGTGGGGAGAGGGCACACGCTGGGTTTTGGACACAGACAGCCTTCAGCTCCACAGCCAGGCTATCTCAGCCACCGCTTGGCAGCTCACGGCACTCGATGGCACTGAAAGGGTACACCCTGCCAGGATGAGAGACACCTCTGGGAGACATGTCTCATCTTCATCAGGGATCCGCTGGTCTCCTTTGCGGACTGACCGTAGCCAGATGCTGGCTTCTGAACGAATGACGCTGGTGTAAACACACACGGACAAGAGATGCTTTCCGTGTTGGAGGCAGAGGCTGTTCAACATGGCTTCCCGCAGACCTCAGGAGCGCTGTACTGGGGTGGAGCCAAAGGCTTGCCAGTTTCCACAAACTACAGCCTTCTGCTGAAAATGACACGCTTACTAAACTTACAGAAGGCTTACGGGTGAGGAAATCCCTCAATTATGAGTTTCTCTCACCAGCTCATTTCATTATGCCCCTTTTTGGCCTGCTGTTGAAATATGATTTTATTCATTTATTTGAAAAAAATGTTTTTTAAATATAAGATTAACTGTCCTGCTCCTATGAAGTGTTTTGGTGCCCCTGAACATGTGAATATTTATCCTTTCTTGGGATATGCAGCATGTGGAAGAATTCCAGGAAAATTGCTCTGAAACGTGTCTTCTGTAAAGAGCTCAAACTGGTTCAGTGAGTGGAGCAAACTATGGCAACAGAAACACCATCCAAAACAGTGGCATAACCAGGGATGTGTTCATTCAAATTCTCTCTCTGGCAGACAAATGTGCATGATGTCAGAGTAAACAGTCAGTTCAACAATAACTCGCAGCTGTTTGTCAAAATGGCATTATTAACATATAGAACATACAGGGGAAAAAAACTCTTTACCACAGGCTTTACAATTTTGCATAAAGAAATAAAGCATTTTTAAAAATAACACTGAGAGTAATAAACTGCTAACAACCGTGTTCTCACATTAAAAAAAAAAATGTTTCAGTTTCAAAAGCCAAACTGTTTTGTTCGTTTTCTTACGATCCTGAAAGGGCAGTAAAATTTCGGGGTCTACCTTAAGCATAATAATTCTAATTCAGAACGTCTGGTGCTGGAGGGGTCAGGCTGGGAGTGGATTCTGCTGGTGTTTCGCTCTGAGTGTGCAGCTGTTGGGGGGGCGGCCAGCATTACCGGCGGCAGGGAGGAGGGAGCGGTGGATTCCCTTCAGGCCCACACAGCCTGAGGCCGAGGATTACCCGCCCGCTTCCACACAGAGCTCCAGCAGATTGCTCAGACTAAAGGCTTCCCTGTCCTTCGAAAACACGCTGCTCCCTCGCCAAGCAGGCCTCGCTTCCTACCCCACCCCGCACAAACCCAACTCTGCTTTCACCACTGGAGATTTCTTTTTATTTTTTATAATTCTCTTTGAAGGAAACGGGCTGCAATCCTCCATGGTGTAAACACTGCTCTCACACATGAAACTACACCACTGTTTTAAGGAACAATGACTGCTCTCTCAGTGGGAAGTCTGCATACAGATACTGTAATTGCTTCCGACTGATGTTATTGTCTTTCTGATAGTGTGCTTTGTTTTGGTCATTAATATCATAATGATTCATATTTTGAAATGTATTCTCCTTTATATATATTTTAGCTTGCAGCAATGACAAGGAAAGGCCTCCTTCTACAGCCGATATATGAGCAAATGAGTCTTTTTACTTTTAAATGCAAATATACCAGGACTTCAGCATGTAAAAATTCCAGGCCTCCATGAGGCTCTTCAGCACTAACATCCATGAAATAAAAGCACCAACACCAACACATAGCTCAGCTAATTTCACCGTTTCTCCTCTCAAAGACATGGACCAGCATGAACCACTTTATCACCAAGTCTGCCATGATCTACAGAGACTACAACTACAACATGTGAATTGACAGCAGGGATGGTAGGGAATTCCAACTTTCCATTCGCATGCTGGTGACACTCATTTTTGGGTTAAAGAGGAGAGAATGCTCCTCTCCAGCTTTGCTGTAATAAAATTACAGAAGGGCATTGTGTTATCCCTGCGAAATATTTCAGGATTGTTGAATTCAGTATTTGACTGTGTGGAAAAATTCATTTATTTTGAAGTCACAAATGTAATTAAGTGAGTAAGAGAGGATGTGCATTTGGGAGAATGTGCACGTTAGCGGATGTTTTGCATGTCAGCGTGCGAGCGGGGTGCGCGTCTGGGATGCAGTGTTCCCGTGATCGCACACCGCGTCTCCTGTCTGGGGCGGCGAAAGGCGATTAGCAGAATCAGATTTAATTACTCAGGACAGGATAATGGCTCAGCTGGGTCAGGGGAGTTTACCTAGCGCTTAGCTGTAGCCAATGGCGCGCAGCCTGGGCAGTGACTCCCCCGATCGCTAACAGACACCGGGCTGACTCAGTGCCCCACGCTCTCCCATCTTCTCCGAGCTCTCCAGTTCCCTACTGACGGCCTAGCTAAGTGGGAGCCGCAGAGGACCAGCGACGCCCTGAGCTTCGCCAGCCTGCCCGCTCCCGGAGCGCTGCCTCTGGGCCGCTGCACTCACCGTGTTCCCCGGCTGTCTGGAGCGCAGCAGGGTGAACTTGCTGTGGTTCTTCTTGCTGCGGCTCTTGGACTTGCGCAGCTCCTCCGAGCGCTCGTAGTCCGTCAGGTCGATCACCTCCTGGATCTTCTTCTCGTCCTTCACCTGCAGACACGCAGAGGCACAGTGGTGAAGTCAGATGTGGGGTGTAGGGAAAGCGCTCCTTTAGTCAGAGCCAAAACACATGCACTTTACGCATAACTGATTTCAGCAAAGTAGGGCCAAAGGCATGGTAATCAATCAGCAACCACCAGCTTTATTTCTATATTAGGAACCTCCTTCTGAGGCCATGAATGACTCTGCAATGCACAAGCCACTTAAGCTTGTACGCCTCGTCCCCCACCAACCGTACTCCCCCCTCAAAATCCACCCGGCACAGGCAGGAGAAACAACAGCACACGTTAAGAGCTAATTGGATTAAGGTCAGCGGCTTTGTCTGTGACACACCCACATATTACCATATGGATCCGGCGCCTCCGATCTGGCAAATTGGCCAGAGGGGTGTGCCAGGGCTTAGCGAAGGCAGCTGAAGGCCCTAATGTCAGTACCCCCCCGTGGTGACGAGGCCTCACAGCGGTGTGGCTGAGCCCCATTCCGTGGCCTACTTCTCAACCTGGTCCCCCGCAGCAGACGCCATGTGTGGGACACAGCTGTGGCGGATCCCCATGTGGTGTGCATGGGAAGGGGGTGAGGGGAGTCTACGTGTATGTGTGTGTGTGTGTGTGTGTGTGTGTGTGCATGTGTATCTGTGTGCATTGAGGATGTGCCTAGATGAAATGTGAGCCTGGTATGTGTGCTAATGCTTACAAATGGTCCACAGTAGTTATTACTGTGTATATACTGTATACATAGGCATGGTCACGCACTGTCCCTTGTGGTTCTTACACAACTGCTCTTTCAGCAAGAACGTGGGATGTTGCAGTGAGAAAGAGATAACAAGAATATTCAATAAATTGACTTTGAAATTGAAAATTTAAATTGACTTGTTTTTTTCCCACTTAACAATATTGGAGAATAATACATAAATGTGATTTAGTTTAATTTCACCCTGGATTGTGTCACAGTTAAGCACATCTGCTATTACGTGACGTGTGGATCCTACGTGTGGTCTGGGGGGGGGGGGGGCTTTGGGGGGGGTGAACGAGTCGGTGGGCTCTTGACAGTAAGAGAGAATGGCACTCAACAGAAGGTTCAAGGACACATGCGCCGCTGCACAGCTCCCCATGCGGACAAGCTCACTCTAACGCAGGGACTGCGCAGAGGCCCCGCCTTCCCCTTCCCACCCTGTCACTTCCCATTAGGGGGGCGGGGCCTGTGCTGAGCTCATCTCTCCTCCCACCCTGCAGTTCCCTGCCACTCAGCCTGGCAGCTGTGTTAGGATCTGCTGACTGTCCTTCCACCACACACACCGCCAGTCAATTACTGCAATACACTGCAATATACTCTGAATATGTGGCCTTTTTGGAAAATATAATGATAAATATATTTTGTAGCAATATCTGAAGGCAATAATTTCTGTATTTGCCCATATATTTTGAAGTGTACTAACTTTGCTAATTTTGTAAATATAACAAATTCATTTCAATACATTGCAGTATTATATTCTATTTATTTAAGGCAGCATTGATTCTGTGCTGCTTTAATCAATGCAGTGTACATAACTGCGATCAATACCCCTTTACTGGAAGAACTGCATCAGCTTGTGTAGATTGGTCAAGTCGTACAGTTCAGCGACTACGCTGACCTCATGAGAGTTAAAGTGCCGGGCCCAGTGTTGCTCCTATTGTTTCACAGACCTGCATCCAGTAAAAGAGACCACAAACGCATAAAGAGCTTTAGTGCAGCGGGGGCACTGAAACGCACGGTGACCCTCCCTACACGTCCAGCGCCCAGCTGCGACTGAACCCCAATTACACGCCGTGGCCTCCGTTTGCGCCAGGCGGCCCCGACGAAACAGCCTCGTTAAACAGCAATCAATTTTAATTAATTGAACGGCGGCGGAGAAATCAAACCCTGCGGCTCTTAGCGCGCCGCGCCGCGCGGCCGCCCTCACAAACGGCCCGCGGGGGGTCTACAGGCCGCCCGGCATGGGAACTGACTGCGGGCGAGCAGCCAATGGGGACAGCGGGGTCACCGCGCGGGTTCGCCACAACAATGAGGCCCGGCCCGGCGGCACAAAGAGAGCGGCGAGGACTCGCTAGCGCCGCCACGGCTCTGTACGCTCACTACGGCAACGGGACACCGCGCTGAAGGCCTCTGCTGACGTCAGCCGGGGAAATGAAACTCGCTGCGGTGACTATGAGGGTCAGAAGGGCCCCAATCTGAGCAAATGCCACATTAAGGGGTGCAGGACGGCTGAACGCTGCTTTGTAGCAAACCTATCCAAAGGTTGCAGTGAGCCTTTTTAAAAGACATAAGTGCATGCTTGAACTACATTTTGAGCAAGACTTAAAAGCAGTGGCCTTATAGACAAACAGTTGGGGCAACATCTATTGCAAACCAGTGGCAGGACGGTACACACGAACACTCTTGTTCATGTCAGGTGACATGCTGTGTTTGTAGGCTAGAGCGACTTAAACTGACGCCTCGCAGTGCGCCCCAGAACCGCCTCCCCTCCCCCCACTCCTCTGCCCACCCCACCGCGAGGCCGGCGCAGCCTAACCACGAGCAGCGTGCTATAGCCACATCTCTTTCTCTGCTCCTTGCGATAAGGGGACATCGCTAACACCATCTGTTCCGGCGCTTTGGGTTCTTTTGTAAAGGGTTCTATTCACAGTGCGGTCTGACACGCAGTTCTCCACCACACCTCGCTGGCTGGAGAAACCCGAGTGCCCGGTCCACAAAAGACGCCCGCTGCTATTTCCAGCAGGAGACGCGTGCGGAGAAACTCATGGGGACCTTTTCCATTGCACGCTAACCGTGCATCAATATTGCATCTCCTTGCTGTTGTGCATTAAGTTTTAAGCAGGGGCATCCCTTTTCAAGGCAACACTTATCAGCAGGATTGGCCTCCAATCAATGAACTACAGGGAGTAGCAGTAACAAAATAAGAGCAGTGAAAGAAGTCAGAAGGGTTATAAATGAAGATCTAAAGATACGTTTATGTTGCGACAATGTCCAAGAAAGTCCTGAAGTTATTTAATCGAGGCACGTTAGAATAATTCCGGTTCCACATCCATCCAAAGTCTAGCCAGCATGCATTAAGTACCCTATAATCAAGCAACTGAAGGTTTCTTCTTTTAGAAACCAGGGCTAAACGTGGAATCTTGGAAAACTGGATTTATAGAATCTGTCTACAGCAGACAGAAATATTATTTTTTCAGGTGTACTTTGAAAATATATTCTCAAAACTTATACAATTAATGATCATAGCAGAATACAATATACATATCACATGGTCCCATTAAACTACATATACATGCATTATGTTAACACATAAACTGCACATAAACACGCATTATAATCCTCAGATGTCCTAGGTTCAACAAACAGACTAGGCACCATTTCACTGAACATTTCAGTGCTGTCCACACAAACGGACTTAGGTGGATATTGAATTCATTAAATGCACTCATTAGATTACAGTCAACTATATTCCTTCCAGCCCACTCACTTCTATTCTGAATAGTGAAAGGGAGTTGCAGAAGAGCACTTCAGAATATGAGGGCAGGGCTGATACAGCCATTTGCAAGGAGCTATATAACAGCAATGCCACACATTGGTACAGCTGCCAAACATGACAGCTTATTCACAAAACTTTCAATTTTTCTTTAACAGCCAGTACTTACAGTCGCCTGCCTCTATGAATAAATATCACATGCTGAAATTAAGGCTGTCTTCATGCAGTTGATGTTAATGCAAATGTAAACACCATGTTCACATTCAGTATAACATAAACCTCTACATTTAAGCAACGGAAAACAGTACTTATGATCACACTACATAGAGCTTTCCTAAAATACAGGGAAGAAAGGCTGACTTTAAAATTTGAAGTATCTTCCTGTATGCATGTACATTTGTATTTACGCTTTAAGCAGATGCTCCTATCCAGAGTGTACACTTGTACAGCTGAACAGCAATTCAGATTAAGAATCTCAGGTTACTTTGCTCAACAGAAAAGCCCTACTGCACAGTTCCGTAACCCCATTATACTGCAGTACATAGGAATACAAACACACACACACCACACACACAAACACACAACACACACAAAATCAAATTGTAAGGGGGTGAGAGAGTGTGGTAGACCTTCTTATTAATGTTTCATGCTGCACATTTCTCTGAGCTGATCTGTGGGAGAGAGCGAGCGTTGTGTGCAAAGTGATAGGCACGGTGATATCACAGCAGCAAAAATAGCTCCATAACCGACACCCTCCGCCCCCTGCTCTCTGGCACATGTTGTCTTAGTGATGGAGGCTGGAGGAACAGGTGGGGGCAGGTGGAAGGCGGGCAGAGCCAACTGCCGCCGCTGTGTGTGTTTAGCAAAATGCTGGGATGTGCTGGAAAAGATCAAATATGCAGAAATTCCCTCAATGCACTGGCTGAGCGAGGGAGCACGCGGAACAAGAGAAAGCAGCAGCAGAAGGTTTGCTTCTTTAGCGTTTCAAGATGAAAAGCAGAATTTCAAAAGAGCCCCTCCTGTGTTTCCCTCCGTTTCTCTCTTCTAGCCTCCCAAGATTCCTCTATGTCCGGTTCCTAATTTGGCTCACGCTTTAAACAGTCCACCAGAGCTCAAACCCGTGACCCCTGCTGACAAAGATCTTGCTCGTTCTGTTCAGAAGTAAGCCCCTTGTATACCATATGCCCACAATGCCTCCCATCTGATCTGTACCATGTATACTTCCTTCCCGTTTAGGCGAAGTTCAGCCTCACGAGCACAGACAGCACCAGAGGCTGTAACCCACAGGCCTGTACCATCACTCGCATGAACACACAGACCACAAGCTGTGGCCAACAGCACTCTGAGCAAAGAGCTCTCAGAATTATACAGCGCGACACATAATCGGCACTGCGCGACTGGCGCTGGATCAGAACCAGAAATTGCTCTTTTGTCGTGAGTCTACCCCGCCAAATTTCTGTCCAATCAATGAACAACCTGCTTGACAGCACGGCTTTTGTTTACAAATTGCAGTTTGCTTGAAGTTAGGCAATGGGGAACCTAATCAAACCCACTGAACAAATGCAACAAAGTAAAAACTCCAACTGACTTGGACCAAAGCGAACAAACTAAATGAGAAAGTACACTCACAATCACTCAACAGCAGCATGCAAAGTGGTGTTCTGAACACAGAAACGAGAATTTGCTGGATGAAAATCTTTATCATTGACCCGTGCCACAGCCATGCAGCATGTGAACGTTGCCCGACCAATGAAGCTTCTGAACGCGATGACGATGCGGCCAGCTCTTCTCTCATTCACATCCTTTCACACCGCGTCCGTGATCACAGAGTGAAGTGTCAGAGTGCAGCAGGATGAGTCCCCTGACGCTAATTGTCATGGACGGCGTGATGGAGAAGAGAGCGTTTTGGCACCCGCTCTCTTGAACGGAGCCTTCTCATCCACAGGTCAAATGCATGAATCACTTCCACTGGGATTTTTCTGTGGCCCTCAACACTGAACAAGCTGCCAGTGGCTAACAGTAGTAAATTTCAACTGGAAGGAAGAACGGTCAAAAAATGATAAAGCTTCACAAAGGTGGCGTGATGTCAAAAAGAATGCATTTTTTGGATTGGTGCTTGGGATATAGTAGTAAACTTATGTTTACTTGGCAAGAAATATAAAACCCTCTTTTAAAGGTGTGGTTTATCTTTAAATCAAATAAACATTGTAATATACAGGAGCTAAAAGGAATATTCATGATTACCAACATTTACTAAAATTTGATATTTCAATTGCAGTATTTTGTTTACATTTAATTTGTGTACTCAAAGCAACCGTTCTGACACACAGACAGTTAATGATGGCTGGGGACTGAAAATATTAGGTTTCAGTTTCACGTGCAATGAAGTCATGAAGCGATAGCTCAGATATGAATTTCTGAGGTTACGGGCACGCTGACAGCATGCGTCCAGCAGTATAAAAATAAGCCTTTATACACTGCCTTCCAACTGAAGGGTGCACGTTTGGACCTGCACTGTAAGCAGATGCCTACGCATGATGCAGGAGAGGAAGAGGCTCCGAATGCAATGCAGAACACAAGCTTTTAATTTATTCTTCTTTTTTTTGTTTTACAGTGGCAGTCAAAAAGAACCTTGCACGTTTTTTGAAGTATGTGTCAACTGTATAACAGGAGAACGCCATTAGCTACTGCGCTAGCCGAGTGTAGCGTCGTTTGAAGAAGAGGCAGTTCTCAGGAGTCACAGTCACCTGATCTAAATCCCACTACGGACCTTTGGGGCCAAATTACAACCAAATTACATGGAGAGAACCCTGAGAACCAAAAGAGTTGTGTAAATACTGCATGGGACACTCTATCGGAGGACTGGCCCCTAACCCTATTTAACAGCATGCCAGAGAGTAGCACAGCTGCCATTGAACGAAGGGAGAGTTTACAAGATATAACTAAATGCACGTAATAAAATCACTTTATCATAATCAACTTTTCCATTATCAAGCAATTTTTGAGTTTTTTAAGCCATACAGTCCCACTGCCCATAGCAGTTATTAGGGTCAGTACCTCATTACTGCTTTATGAAGGTGTGTGGTGGCTCTCTAAAAGCATAGAGCTTCATTTGGCCCTTAATTAGGCAAAAGCTTTTTTCTTCTACTTAAATCTGTCGCCAGCTAACTGTTGAGGTGCCTGAACGGAGCTTGTAATTCCAGGAACTTCGTCAGTAAGTGTAGGCTGTTTTTCACATAACCACTACCGTGTTAACAATAGTATATTGAGGCTATGGCCTTGATTCAATTTGAGCGTACATTTCAGTTGCGGTTTGTAATAAACCATCAATACTGAAAAAAAGACAAGCCATCAGCAAGTGTAAAATTCTTCCAGTGTGGATCAGTGACCTTGTGGGTAGCGTTCCTTAGGTTCCTTGCACTGCAGAGTCCACCAAAGACCAAAAAAGGCTCTTTGCCTACTACTCAGCACTGGATTAGTAATCTGCTGGGCTGTTGGTCTTCTACAGAAAGCAACTTCACACTCTAAGACTATGGATAAGCTCTGCGCCCATGAGCTACTCCAGGTTAAAACATTGTTAATTACACAGTTTTAGGCAGGGTACTTACGCAGCCCACACAATGCTCAGAGCTCTATGTTAACGTTAATGCACGTACGTTGTTTCACAATCGTTCTGCATTCATGCCTGGTCTGAACACTCTGCTAGACTAAACACATATTATTAGTCTCACCAAAGTTCACGAAAAATACACAGACCAAATGGCAAAAAAATATCAGCTAACTGAAGTGCTGGGAATCCGTGGCTGGCGCTCTCTGCGATAAGCACAGCCATCCTGACAAGAGTTGCCAGGGTAGCAGACAGTCAGAAATACTCCCAGAAGTCTTTCCCAATTACGAGCCCATTGCAGTCATGGCCTCGTTAATTAGTTTTATAAATCCAAGGTATTCCCTGTCAGTCACTGCAGTGACACACTCACTCTGCTGGCCACCTACACTGTGACGTAATGAAAATGGCCTGAATGGACCTACAGTTCAATAGACTTGGATGTACTTGACATACGTGACATACATTTTATGAAAGTGAGATTTAGTGGAGTGAACAGAATATTGAATTGATTTTTAAATATAACATTAAGTATAGTTAATTCACATGTGAAGTACATGGATGAAAGTGGCATATTTTACATTACATACTTCAAAAGTCAGTCATTCATTATAAATGCAGGCAGTGGTGGGATGGTGGTGTTTCTGCAGTTTTTTTTTTTTACTGTTGAGAGCTGTAAAGAGCCCTATTCCATGAATAACTAGTAAGGCGAATCAGAGATCACAAGTCATAACCAAGTCACATCATGTTCGGTTGATAGAAGCATGAGTCAGACAGAGCTGACGATTTGGCAGTAATATGATCTCCAACCATATAGCTATCCACCATAAAATGTATGTCACGTACGCCAAGTAATTTGAATGATAAATTGTCAATGTTTAATCATGTATCCATTCATTTATTAGTGTAAAGTGAAAAAAGGCTGTGGTTTGGGGTCGACATTTTCATAGTTTCTTTGGACATTCCAATGGCATCATGAAAAAAACCTGTATCTTCAGTGTCCTCCCTTGCCATATCCACCCAATTTACAGACTTGTCTACACATTTAGGAACACTCAAACCATTGTGTGGATGCATTCATTCTTTAGTTTCTTGAGATAGTTCCCTGTTAGGTTTCATATTGGACTTTCCTTGACGATCATTACAAACCTTTCACTCTCAGTCTGCTATAGCACAGGTGGCAACCACAAGGCATTTTAATGAGGATGATTCAGTGTCAGACAAAATAAGCCAGTGATTACACTATTCAGGGATTTTATACTTCACCCACTGAGGGGTGAGTTAGAAAGGGCACAGAGCCAAACCAGAAAATATTGTTCTGCTCAAAACAGGCTCTTCATCGTTGTTTCTGCTAGCAGCTAAATGATGATGATTTCTTAGTCACGAAAAGAATATCTGGGTACTAAACAGCATGATTCATTAATGACCTAATTATTCAAGAAAATCTGCAGTGTTTCTGAGCAATCAATTGTAAATAAACCCTTAAGCTTTAACAAGGTTCTCCATGAGGTACCATGAAAATGAAAACAATTTACATGTGATAAAAATTGAAATAGCTTCAAGAGAGGTTGTCGACTGCCATATAATGAAGGGCCTAAGGACAACCTCTCAGAGGACGTGAGATAGAATTTAATCTGTACATGCAGAGATTCGCCAGCCATTCATGTATTCTGAGTCGTGCAGAAACAAACACCGAATGTCAGTTTATGCAGAGGCTAGCCAGCAGAAATTACCCTCCCATTCAGCTGGAGTTTGGAGTGGTGGTAAAGTCTGCTGCTGATTGGTACTGTTGACTGAGAATTCTCACCCCCACCAGCAGATAGGCAACAAATCAATACCCCTTTCCAGTGACCGATTAGCATCTACAGAGGTCGCGTTAACGCTGGATTCTGCATTTTTTATTATACCGAAAAAACCTACCTAGTCAGCCAACCCAATTATTCACAGGCCAACATTTTTTCTGACTATGCCACTGTAGCTGGCAGAACATGAGTAAATAAAGCAAAAATTGCTCCTAGGGTTTCCTATGATTAGCTTGTGTGGCAAAATGTCTTTTTGATCATAACTGCAAAACATTATTTGTAGCTTATTTTATCCCGCTTCTGTTACAAGTGTCATAAAAAATAATGAAAGACAAACATTTAGTGTTCTATTATTGTGAATTGACATATTATAGGAAAAAACTATTTCTATCTGAATGCAAGTGAATTAGTGTAAAACGCAGATTTTTAAATGTCCTGTGTGCCAAAGATGCAGCATTCCATGGGCTAGTGCAATCACTGAACTAACAGTGCATTCTCTAATCTACCACTCTCTGGCCAACTTCAGCAGCCAACAGAGGATGTGCTTGTCGTGATCTGCATGTGGTGTCAGCCCTGCAAAGCAGGTTCAAAATAGGAAGTCTACTTGTGGGTAGGTGGAAGTGGGTAGACAGTGTATTTCCACAGCAGTGTGTGGTGTATGAATATGGGGCAGTTGCATGTTTGCCTCTGTGTGTGTGTGTGCGTGTGTGCATATGTGCATGCACAGCTGCCTGTGCATCTGTGTGTATTAATATTTAATGAATCAATAATGATTCTTTAAAGCCTCACCAGCACTTCATCTGTGCAGCATTGCTCACATTATGTCTACTAGCTCTTTATTTTTAAATGCCTGTTTACACTATTAGAAGTTTAAATGAACTCAAATTTTTGTTTATTTTACTGTGCATAGATGTCATGTAGCGTGCAATAAAGCGTATTTTGGCATAGCTGGCCATATAACACTTTAGCGAGATGTAAGTGCATGAAGCTGTTCGCTCCATTGAGTAAAGACAGTGAGAAAGTACTTTGTTTAGCACCCCTTCCCTCTGTTTCTCAGCTCAGTCAGATGTCAGGACCTCTTCCTGCTATGACCGTTTCTCCCATCACTCCCATGGCTCTCTCTCACACGCCTTCCACACTAATGGGCAAATGTCCCGGGGTTTCAGAAACACAGTCTCACTCCACAGTACATTTCTTTTGACATCCACCTCACTGGATTTCTCACACACTCACCAATCTCCCAAGATAATATGTCTACAGCCTTGCACCATGACCTGCAGATTCATGCTCTAGCTCAAGGGTGTCTAGACTTATTGGAAAAAGGCCTGGTGTTGGTTCAGGTTTTTGTTTTAGCCCATGTCTAAGATTCTTTCTTGTCTCAACAATTCTGCCAATGACTCCCCTGAGCATTGTTTTCTACTTTCTTCACCCTATTCCTCCTCTGTCCTCTGCTCGATTCACTCCCTCTCACCGTCAGCTATTTTGCCTCACCCGCCTTCACAATTGTTGACACTGCTGAATTCCTTCATTCCTTCTTCTCTTCCTCTGAGCTACTCTATACTTCCATTAACCCAAAGAGAGCCAGAAGCAGCCTCCAATCTTTATCACCATTCAAAAGTGCCTGACTGCTGATCTATACTTGCTCTCATTCATATGTGGACCGCTCCCCTGCAACCTCCTCTGTTCATTTGGGAGAGTGCAGACAGGTACATGCTCTTTTCTGAAACACATGATGTTGTTGTCCTGTGGTTCCTTTCTCTTGCTTTCACGATCCACCAGGTCCGTCTGAGGAGCGCACAGAACCAATAGTGATCACGTGGTGCACGATGAGACACAGCCTACTCTCCGAATGAACCCCACCCTCCCTGGGATTTGCTATGGTCAATTACTGCATCCTGCCATGTGGGGCAGTCAGCCACAGTTAGTACTGGCACAGTCTGGGTGCCAAATCACATTCGGCAACAAGAAAGTGAGTCACCCAGCTGCCCTGCAGCATCCAAACTGACCATCTCTCAGCTCATACATTGCACAGCACTACAGACGAACCCCATTTACCCCATTACCAAATAGAAAGCCCAGTCTGTATCGAAAATAATCTGAATTGGTCATAGTTTCACCCAGGCACACCTAGAGTCACAACCCACCAACTTATACCACTGCAGGCTGCCAGTCGGGAGGCATACTTAAAGCCCTATGCCCAGCTTTCAAGGCCTACTTATGCGCTGTCATGGCAACCATCCCACCCACCCTCCCCTCCTTTCCCACCCAACACCCTGACACTCCTACACCTTTCTGCTTGCCAGCAAGCTCTGCACTGGCACAGAATTGCGGCTCCAAATGAAAAGAAAGCAGGGGGGCTCTGGGATTAAACAATCATCGAGACTTAATTACTCCTGTACCACTGGGCTTCAAGTGTTTTGGCATGGGAGAGAGGGAGTGAGAGAGTGAGAGAGAGAGAAAGAGAGGGAGAGAACTAGAGAGACAGAGAAAGATGAGGACCCAGGGGACAAGATTCAAGATTGTTGTTCTCCAAACACAAGGGGGTCCTTGTGCACCCCAACATGGGAAAGGCTGCCATTGACTGATCCTTTGTGTGCCTCTTTGCCAGCACACAAAAAAGACCCGCTCTCTGGGACACACTTTCCAGGATGTACCCTTCAGCATGCTGCAGCCTGGCATGTGGGCTGAGTGGACACAATGCCCTGGCACTGCCGCCCAACTTCAAAGACTTCGGCCCAAACCGAATCAGAATGGTCGCCTTCCCCTCTTTCCCCCCCGAAACAAGGCCAGGGAGAGACCAGGGACTGCTTCCCGCACAGGACAGACCCCCACTCTCCCAGTTCCTCACTAGGCTCTTTCAAAGGAAATGTGGGGGGGTGGGGGGCGATCAAAGGCCGCAAAAAGAGACTGCAGCTCCAACAGTTCCATTCTTCCAGCAAGTGAGAGAGAAACAATGGCTAGTCTTCCAGCTAATGTGAATCACATTGGCAAGAGTGCTGGTAGAAGGCCACAAGCTGTGGGAGGAGTTTATCCAGCTGACATCGCAGTGCTGGGCCTGAGAGCCTCATCAGTGTTTCAAACTCTACTACACACTCATGCTGTGCAATGTCCCACTTCAGGTGATACATCGTAAAGTAGGTGACAATAAAACTGTCTACATCTGATGATGGCCTTACAGTTGAGCAGAAGCTGGGCTGCAAAAAAAATCTTTTCACACCTTGCCTACACAGACAGAGAATTGTCCTTTCTTTGAAAATCACCTGTCTTCTCCTTGCAAATCATAAACAAGGCACCAGTGTCTTGTTCTGTTTCACTGAACGTCCAGCTTTGTCTCTAGAGAAGAGGATGTCATGACCACAACGTTAACGGCTGAGAACTGTTGTCAATATCTTCCCATTCAACAATCTTTTATTATTTGCATCTGAAACTGGTCTGGAAAGACATTTGTCACAGCATCACTTGGCATTCGATTTATTAACCCTCCTGTTCTGTTCATTTTTTAGGTACAGCAAAAATGTTCCCGGGTCAATCCCCATACAGGGGGGGTTTGCAAATACATGAAATGAACCATTTTCATTTAAAATGTTGATTACACCAATTAAGGCCAGTAGAAGAAGTTTCATACTGAAAAAATAATTTTAAGTATTTTTCCTAGATTTTCAAACTTTAAAAAGGGTCAATTTGACCCGCAACGTAACAGGAGGGTTAAAGGCACTGTATCACTCTAGGGGTGGGGGGACTCTTTGCAATGGGTTTTTTGGAAAAGCAAAAACAGGCTAAACAGAGATTAATTAGCTTTGCTGAAAAGAGAACAAAGAGCCACTCTCCTGTAAAGAGTTGTATGCTTTCTACATTTAATATATTACCAGTGACACATCCTGAGCGACTGCTAAAGCTCCATTGATGGCACTTTTCTATTAATGTTAAAAATAAGAAGTCAAAAATGAGTCTGTCATGAAAAGGAAATTTCAAAAATTTCAAATAGTCTCTCCAGGCAAACAAAGCAGAACTGAGACAAATATCTTTTTAATTGACCCTCTGCGTATTTGGCAACAGTTATTATTCCGTTTATTTTCTTTAGGCAAATATTTCATATTTTTAATCACTGTCGGGCAATCTACATTATCTTTTTTGTATCACTGACATGATACATCAGGGTTTAACAATTCAGCACCTAGAAAATTGGTGTGATGCTAAGACTGGTCGGCTCCAAATGTCTGTTATTTGAAAAATAATTATTTTAGGGAAAGCATCAGAAATGACTCACATTAAAAAATCCACAATGAGACCACAACAGTTTTGGAAAATCATTATAACCGGATTTGCTATGATGACTGTTGGACTCCATTAGTGTAAATGAATTATATCTCGGGGGTCTCATCTCAAATATTAAACGACCTTTGACAGCTTGGGAGCGCTAGCCCGTCAGCACTGATAGCACAATGGACAGCCCATTTCACTGAACCTCCACTTGTCTCTCCACAGCGCAGACATCAAAAACACGTCACACTGCAATCCGAGCTGGCCCACACGGCCACCGTCATTTACCCACAGCTGTTCCGCTCCGAGGGAAACTCTCCGTTACTCTGTCTGAGAAAACCCTCCAGGCAGTCAGAAAACAGGCCTCAGATTGAATACAAATCCTGACCCAGCAAACCACAAATAACAAAAAAACACTAGAGATGGGCAGCTTCATTTCTTCTCGTAGGCTTACTGTATCCACCTCAAAGGGAGCTTTTGTCACTCGGTATGAAATATGACCCTTATCAGGCCGGCTGATGTCATAATTTAAATCACATCCCTTGACTTCATAGAGCCATTCATAGAGCACCATTTAGTTCTACGCACAGCACTACTTCTAATTTAGCACCTTTCACTTAATTGGTTTTTCTCCTGTTCAGTAAAACAGCTAAACCCAGCCCACTCAATCCCCCTCACTGGCAAGATCCCAGCTGCCAGGACGTAAATCATCTTTGTGTTTACCCACGCGGCTGGCTATCAGGAGACTAGTTCATGGGGATTTTGATGGAGAAATTCCTAGCTCTGCCCTTCTGGTTTTCCATGAAAATCGTGCGACAAAACCACAAAATTAGACAAACCATGTATGAGATTATACAGAGAAAATGTTGACGAGAAGTGAAAACCACAGTCCTGTTTTAATGTCAAATATGAGTGCGTACATCACAGAGGGTGTTTCCTGTAACAGGCTGCGGACTCTCCGTGAGCAGAATCTCAGGTAACTCTTAAGCCCGGGTCACACCATGTGACCCATCTGCCACTGCTGTGTGCCCCAGCATTGTGTGCTGCCACACTGCCCCTAAAGGCCCAATATGACTCATTCACCAGCACACCTCCCTGTGAGAACTGGGGCTTTGCGCTCACAGAAAGATAAGTGACACAACAAGGGTTCTGGGATTGGACACTGACACAAACTTCAAGCTTCAGCTGTGCTACACAAACCTCAGGCTCAGCTCTTCTTCTTATTGACAGATGAGTTGCCAACAGAGACCAGGTGTACAGTCACTGAGCTATCTGCCAAAGTAATAGTGTTTTTGGCCCTTTTTAAAACACCTCTCTATCTTCACAACATTCAGGAGGAGTAACATCCTGCAAAGTAGAATGTTTCTGGCGACAGCAAAAACTTGCTACTTGCTACCAAGTGACTTCTTATACTCATCTGCACCCATCCCCCACAAAAACATTTTAGGTAGTGGTTACAGAGTGTGTACAGCTAGCGCTGACTTTGCTTCATTAGAGGATTTCTGAATACTGAATGAACTCATCTCTCAAAAAGATGATCTAAATGTATGGTTTGTTTGTATAATGTTTCTATTGAAAAGAACTGTACAGAAGGAGGAAAGCTAATCTTGAACATAGCTGATAAGCAATTCCGGGGTGAAGCACTTCAGCTATCATGCTATATAAATCACCCCCCCCCCCCCCCCAATTTAGGTGCGGTAGCGAACAAGGAGTGATTTCACTGCTATGATGGGAAATTCCCCATCAGTGTTTGACATATAAAAGATCTTGCATCTGTGCAGACAACTGCGAGCTAATACAATGTTCAGATTTACAAGAACAAATCTGGAGATGCAATACGGCATGTCTATAATGCCCCCAGATCAATAACAATCTCTAACCAACTTAAAGAAAGAAGAGTCTGGCACTTCTTACCAGATACTCCACTTAGCTCCTGGTCCAGTACATTGTGCTATTTAGCCTGAACTACTGCTATTGCTATTACCTTACCTTTCCACCAATACCAACCAACTGTTTCTACTCATTCACAATGCAGCTGCTCCTTCCTGCTCTTCTAACCTCCCCATTCATGCTCAGATCATCATTCTTCCTGTCTACAGTACATCAAATGCAAAACCATTCTGGTCAACCGGACCGGGCTACCTTCCATTAAACGCACACCACAGCAAGGAATTAGCACATCCAAATGTTAGCTCTCACACAAGGAAAGGAGCAAATTAAAAAGTGGAGAAAATTACCTTGCACAGTTCAATGTTCCCAAGATACATTAGCTGTACCTCAAAGACACCATTTCTTTTATCAATCCTCAGAGCATGACCATATACACATTCTTCACTCATCAGCCTGCAGTCATTTGGCTCCTAAACAGCCACACACCCTAATCCCCTCCTTTTTAATGTCGTACTGATCACACAGTGGTCAGTAAGGATGAGGCACCTTAGCTTTCAGAACTTTATAAATGGATACTCATTTTGTAGCACTGATTGAAAACCTACCTTTTCACCCAAAACCTGGGTGTTTAATACTATAACACCGAAACACTCTTGCAGCTCACTGGTGCCCAACAATGAAGCGTACAGTCCATTATTGGGCACAAGTCATGAGTTGTACTTAGAGCCCAGTTAGGCATTATACTTATGAGAAAATGGTAACTGCTGTATACTTACTGTAACACTGCTTCTCAGCTTGTTGTGCATTCACTGTCTTACTGGCTGTTTTGTTAGGCTTGTTCTTACTGTACATTAGTGTTCTTTTAATGTGCCACGATGGACTTCTAACGCAATCTTGATAAGACTGCTTACCACCTAAACAGTTACAGAGATTATTGTTTTTTAGTCCAAAGCTGAATCACTGATTTCACTGAAGCCATTCTTTACTGCTGTTCTTTCTGCTTTCACTGCTCCTATGAGCCATGATGGCTTTGTAAGTCACACTGGGTAAGGCTACCAGCCAAATAAATGGTAAGATGTCTCAGGCGGAACTGTTCAGACTGTATCAGCATTCAGTTCTCGGGTGTGCTCTGTCAGATCGTGATAGGGTCTGACTCAGATGTGGGTGCCAGCGCAGAGACTCTGGCAGAGTGATTTAAAACACACACACACACACACACACACACACAGAACCAAACCATGAGAACATGAGGGGGGACATCTGCTTCTCAGCACACACTCCAGAAATGACAATCTACACTCGCAGAGGGTATTTCATGCATATGAGCTTCATTAAAACAATGATGAGGTTATTGAAAAACATTTAAGGAAATGAGAAAAATGATTCTATTATCATAGAGGACTCTAGTGTCTAGCATCATATTTATACTGAAATGCTTAAATGCATTGTGTTACATTTGGTTTAGGACCTAGTTTTGTCCAATAGGCTTCCATTTCATTGTACAAATCAGAAGAAAGTGCAGGCATTAAATGACTTCTGAACTTCCCCCACAAACTTTACTGCAAAGTATTTAGGAATGATTTCTTTTCCAGAGCAATCTGCACAATATTACATTCAAATACAACCCATTCACACAGCAGGATATTTACTGAAGCAATATAGGTTAAGTACTGTCCACAAGCGTACAATTGCAGCTTCCCAGCTGAGAACTGAACCCACAACCTTTACAAAAGTTACAAAACCCAGTCCTCTCACTGTTACGCTACACTGTTGTCCTTAAACACTGATGAAACGTTTGGCCAGAGAGCAATCTGCATTTTAGATTCAGACAGATTTTTTCAAACCAAAACTTTGAATTGTACAGATGGCTTATGCCTGGAGTGTGGTTTCTGGAACTGCTCCCTTCTGACCACTTGTTGTATCAAACATACTGCATTCTTTCTCAGTTGAGAAGGTGATATTGCACCAACACCATTGCCACATATTCCTGTAAGTCACTGTAAGAGCAGCCACCAAATAAATAACGATAACAGCAAACCAAAACAATGAAAATAGTGTCAACAGTCAAAACTTCCAGTTGTCCAAGTGAAAAACTGAGCAATTATAAAACAACTGATCTTTCACAGCAAGAGGGAATAGATCAGTCATTTTATCCTTAAGGCTGAGTCACGTTTTCCTGCTAGAAGGAAGGCAGCAGGTAGTCTAAACCTCTTTAAAATTCCCACAAACCCAATGCAGGAGACTAACTGTGGCGTTGCCGTCTGCTGACAAAGTAGCTGATGGTTGGTTGCCGAGGAGGGCCTCGGGGGTTGACAGATGAGGCAGGAGAGAGGCCCGGCTCTTTGCGCGAGTCCTCACGTGAACCTTTTTTCAGGGCGAGCGGTAGCGCTCCTGCTCACTGCATTCTCCCCGAGGCACAGACCACCGACATGTGCTGAGGGTCCCTCCACCCTGCAGCCCCTGCACCACACATTGGTCCCTGGACCCAGTAAACTGTGTCTCAGACCTCTGAAACCTCAGGAAGGACAAGAAGCGGTTGAAACAGGCAAACAGTCTCGCAGCTTGGGTCAAGCGTTAAGCTGCTCTCCAGGCTTAAAGCAATGATGCTTATAGCTCCTCAAATATGAACCGATGCCATTAGCTTAGCTCTGGATCTGAATCCAAGCATCACAATTTCACCTTAGTCAACACTGCTCTTACAAAGCATACACCCACGGATCGACATGCAGTAGGTTCATTAGCAAAAAATTAATAAAAAATTAGCGCAGAATGCTCATAAAATTAGACACTGAGATGATCTACAGACCCAAGTGATTTCTCTCTACAGATCCAAGAGATGCCCATAAGGCAGACCACAAACATTTTCAGCACACTACCAGCCTTTTACAAACAAGCAAGCCCAATGTTCTTTGATAATAACTGTGTGGCTGGCTGTAACGTGTTAACATTATTCTTTGTCCACTTCCCCAAAGGGCCTGCCTGTCACACAGATTGCATCTCTCCTTTCTGTCGATGTCAATCAAAAGCGCTGGCTGTCACTGAGTAAAGGTGGGGTCAACATAGAACACTTCCAGGTCACATCCTGCTCCAAGGTTCTATTTTTTTTTAAATATACAAATCATGGATAAGCAGAAAAAAAACTCTGCATTTTCCTGAGCATTTTCTCCAATTACAAAAATAATTTGCTCCAGCAGTCATTAGCTCATATGGAACAGAACCCAGGAACATCACTGACACTGTGGAGGTGGTTTCTTCCCTCGTTATCACAGTGTTCTACACCAGCTGTAGTTTCAATTTATAGGTCTGACTAAGTCTCTCTGCATGGGGCTCTGATGGAAGTATTGATCAATTTCATGTGTCAAAACAAATAAGGTCTTTCGTGAATCTTAAAAAGGATATCAAATGGGCGAATTTCTCCTTTCATGAGGAATGCAGCTCAATCAATTAATTGATTAATCAACAAATCAATCAATAAATAAAGCAAACAGGTCTTTATTATTGTACACTTCAATCACTACATTGATTACAGTGTTGATTCTTAGTCTACAAAGAAAATGCAGCTTCAAAATTATGCTTATGTGTTGGGGGGGTGGCTTTTCACTGCATAAGAAATAAACTTATGGTCAAAACGGAGAGAGGTCTTTCATTTGTAAACAGTCGTCATGTTTGATAATATTATACTATTATACTAATATTAATATTATTACTAATATTATACTAATAATAATAAGATACTGTCAACAGTCGCCTTCTTTATTACAGTATAATTACAAAACCATTAACAAGAACAGTAAGTCTGCCTGCTTGCTGCTTTGCCCCGTGGAAAGTTCAAAGCACCGCAGGATAACAGAGAATAATGTTACTAATCAGTCAAAATGTTAATTACTTGAAAATAATTATTGTTTGAATTCTCTCACAATTTGGACATTACAGTTACATAATGCTTCATTTAAAAAAAAACGCTTTTAAAAAATGTTCACTGCCGCCATGTAGAATAAATAAATCTTACCTCTTTCTCTGAGATGTAGAGCTGGTCCCCTCTGAGCACCACGAAACGGTTTTTCCAGATTTCCCTGAAAATCCCTTTGCCACAAAACTTGCGAATCCACCCGATTTTGTCCGGCTGAGACGAAGGTTGGTTGGCATCCTGTGGGCCCTGAATGAATGTTCGGAGAAGAAATATGAGCCACGCATATTACATACTGACAAGCGTCGTGAACATAAAATAACCGTAGACCCTCATTTAGATTCAAAAGAGACCGCACGGACTGGAAAAGGAGCGACTTTTGCAAAGGCTACTGAGCCCCAGTCATTTCTTTTGTCATGTAGATGCTGTCACATTCCTCGCGCGGACCGTATTTTATTTTCCTCGCGACGTATTACCATTATACACAATCTCTGGACAATATATAATTCACGTTATTACCCTTAAATTTAAATTCTGGGCTAAAAGTGCAAAGAATATTTAAATCATAGATCCACCCACAAGCGCACCGGTATATGCCATATTACAGACAGCACATCATGAATTCCGTACAATTAAATAACAATAAGCACACATACTTGTATCCATCTGCATAGAATCATTGTACAATAACAGTAGGCTACTAGAGCACTAATATACTGCAGGGCGACCACGATAATTGCAAGTCTACATGTCCAGCCTGATCTCCGGTGACAAATTCGTCAGTATTTGGATACACACACACCATGCAACAAAAATTGCATATCAAGTAGAAAGGCAAGAAACACATTGTTTAACGCAGTTAAAATCGCTATCTGATGCGTATTCCATGGGTTTTTTTGTCAGCTGGTAACATCCTCAAAGGAAGAAAGAGCATATTTTTTGTGAACCCAAAGCTATTTGAACACATGCAACGTTATAAACAGCTCACCCGTTTGGCCGAATTGTTTTTCTTCATTGTGAAGGTATCAAGGTTGTCGATTGCTTTCCCAGAGTTTACCCAGTTTTGCCGTCTGGATGTTTTATACTTGCTAAAATTCTGTTTTTGAATGGATACGAGGTTAATTCAGGAGACTGAATGGTTCTCACTGGGGAAAGAAAACTGTAGCTACAGTACTGTGCGTTCCCCTCTCTCGGCCGCTTCCCTGCGTTGAACTACCCCCGTTTCTTCCAGTCTCTTTTCTCCTGCTGCTTTAGCTGTAGATGTCGCCCAATGGATTTGCTCTCTCGTTGGCTCGTAGGGTCAGTATGCGGAGCTGAATTGGTAGTCTCTAGTTTCACGGATGAGACTGTGTCATCGGCAATCTACTCGGCGGCTCCCCCTCCCTAAGCAGGGGGCTGTGTTGTAATAAGGGACTTGCTGCCGGGGTACTCCCGCAATAAGCACTCGACAGCTCCATCTATAGCCAAGCTGCCACTGGTTCGTGATGTCACCGTGAAAAGCAGAAGTGAACGCACGAGGTGGGCTTACGTTTTAGAAAACGATATTTGGAAAAAAGGAATCGAATACGTCGGAAGTTGTGACGCAAATAATTCTATTAGTATGCCTGACACGTGTAACGAATAACACACTTAGTATTATAAAGCATTGAAAAGTATTGAAATAGAAAGTTTTCTTTTATTGGAAATGAACCCATTTAATAATATTTGATTGGTCTGAATAAAAAAACGCCTTCGTATAAAGACGATGAGAGATAAGGTTTAATCTAAAATGAATACGTTTAGCTGTTAAGGCACCCCTGGATAAATGCATGGCTGAGAAACGCATAAATCCATCCAACACAAGGCTACTGTTGGCACTCCATTTACATCGTTACATTACATTACATTACATCGCATCACATCACATCACATCACATCGTCCCCTTCCATTCCCAGAGAGTCAGTAATGTGACATAACCATCCTTCACGACCAGTTGCGGTTCTTAACCTTTGATTATCTTCTTAAATCTCCCAGAATAGGTCGAGGGCTTACTAGAGACTTGTCACACTTCCGCTTGGAAGCAGTTACCTATTTATGACAGATCTTTGCATAATACGTTAGTTTATACTCTGCATATTTCTTAATATAGCACCGCCATATTGTTAGCTTTTTTATTTGTGTATCCATTTCACCCTGCTGAAATAGTTTCATCCTATCCATTTTGCTTCAGGTGGTTTGTTGTAAAAAAAACCTTGTTCCCTTGTTACATTTTATGACTGCTTTTTGAGTTTCCGGTTTTAGCTGAAAGACACATAAACAAATTGTTGTTTTCACTGTTAGATGAGGAGCTTATCCCTTCAATGTGACCCACATTTAAAATGACACAGACAATTTAAAGATCTACCTTGCTGAAGTAAAACAGAATTAACTTTTTTCAAACTGCTGTCATTGTAATTTCATTTAGTTAAAAGCTGTACTTTTTCGCTTATTTAGTTCCACTTTCCCTTGTTCATGTCAAACCACAGTTCTCAATATAGCCATATTAAGCAGTATCAAATAATGCTAAGCCGCTTGAGCTCTGGGTTGCACTTAAAACAGATTTGGTAACATTTGGAAGGAAAGACACATATTCCTTGTTTTGTTCCTCCAATGTGATTGTTGTTGCTAAAGAGGATTAGGGGGTTGGGTATGGGGGGGGGGGGGGGGGGGGCCTGCAGAGTTTAATAGGGAATCAATGGGAGAGGCAGTCTGGGTGTCTTGGGGGCATTGAGCTGGCAGTAGCCAGAGCGGTGGGCTCTGGAGCCAAGCTTTGTCTGCATACACACACACACACACACACACATACCCATATTCCTACCCTCCTGCCCGCCACCCTATCTCCCTTCACCCATTCACTGTATCAAAGCAATGGTGAACTTGCTGGGACCGACAAGCTTTAAAAATTCAGCAGGCTTGTGGACAGAATGCAATAGTTTTATTACTGTTATCATTCCATGAAAATGTATTTATAATGCTTGCTATCGAGTTTCCTGCTTGAGTCCTGCTACTTCAGAATGAATATGCCGTGCCAGCAGGTTAAAAAGTCAATGCTTTGGTGAACCCTGCCAGCAGGCCCAAAACTCCTGTAGTCTAGAATAGCAACTTCTTTTTTTACATTAAGAAACAAGCCAAACAAGCCTTTAAACACTCAGCCAATCACTGACATAGTACAATTTTAAAATCATTTGAGCTTACTTTTGAATCACACACTGAAGCAAGGGCAGCATTTTTACCACTTACCATTCAGAAATAAGGACGCAAACATGAACTATAGTAAAAATCAGTTGAAATTAATTTGAAAGTCAAAGATGGATTTTCTGACATTTTAAATTGTACTATTGCATTTAGTCATCTTTTGAATTACACTAGCTTGATTCCAGATACATTTGAAAGATTTCTTTAGCACCTCTTTTTCTTCCTTACTATTGACATTACACATTTTGTGTGTACATCTGCTGCTTTCAAGACGTAAAGTATCAACAAAATTTGACCTGAACTGTTTTAGCCTATCCTGGATTGTGAAGATGCAAAAAACAAAACAAAAAACTTCATTGCTTCTCAGAGTGTTTATTTTGCTCTCCCTCTGCAGACTCAAAGTGAATTCAGGAAAGAATAGTCAATCCAGTGTGCCCTCATGTATTTTGGATTGCAAGGAATGGATATTTTCCCCCGTGCATTACCTGTCTGGATTGTCTGGTTCTGTCAGATTGATGTGTAGAGAATTATAAATATTTCCTCACATGTGGACACCTACCAACAACTTGACCCCTGGTTTAAAAGATATATTAAAACAAGTTTAAAATGTACCTCATATATGTGTTGAAAAGCTCACACTTCTGTCTGTGAAGATCTACTCTATGCTTTTGCAGGTTATTACGGCTCCCAATTTGTATTCACTTCACAAAACCTCTGTCTGCCAGAGACAGTGTATGGTCCATAGCTGTTTGACGTGTGAACTGTGTGGCAAACACAAACAGAGAAGACCTCCTTATGGAGTTTTTATATAAACCCTTGAAGGCAACACAAATGTGCCATTCAGGTGCACAACTAGAGGTATAGTAAATGGAATTGTGAATTCAGGATAAAACCGTCGCCTAAAAACCCAGTTTACATTTAATTATGGCCCTCTTTCTTGAAAACCCTTTCTGGCCTCTCTGGAATTTAATGATACCTAGATATCATATTATTTATTTAGGTAGCAGTTGGCTTTATCCATGGTGAGATACAAAGCTTATATTGACTATACAATGTATTTACAACAGAAACATTTATTGTGGAAGCACAGACTGAATTGGATCTTTCCAATTACATGACAATCACGTTTAATTACGCCTATGATTTCAAACCCACCAACCTCTTGTTGAAATTCCAGCTCTTTAGTTTCACCGCTCATATGTTATTAAACCTGACATAGTAAAACAAGCCAGTATTTCTCGTTACTCTTGAAAACTACATATATCTTGTGAAAGACAGCCCTTATCGAACCCATAAGAACCAGAATAATTAATGTGTAGAAACAGCCTAATCCAACCCTGCAACTGAATTAAGTAGTAATACTGTCCCAGTTTAAACTGGCTGTAGCACAAGCTCTTGGAAATCAGCTTACAGGAGACAGCATCACATGGGCTTGTTAATTGCTGGAAAACCAAGAGGCTTGAAGCAATTTTCTTGGGAGTGGGGAGTGGAAAATCTAAGGTCAGGTGATTCCTGTGTGAGAGTCGTCTAATTATGTACATTGATCCCATTATAAGACCTCTGCCATGACTCCCACCAATCGCTCTACGTTTAACGATCTTTACTCCCAGATCCTCCTGTTCGCCTTGGACAGAGCATGTTACATCACCTATTCTTCTGGTCCCTATGAACCTCAGTATGGATGTCTCAGCTCAACTCACACTACTGGCTTCCATTTTTTGTTTGCACCATATTCTACATGCCGATGCAGTCCCACAGAAGAGTCAAGATCTATTTCACTCTTATAGCCAGTTCATCTTCAGATGATGCACCCCTACGCTAAGTACCCTAAGTACCGTATACACTGAATACCCCCTACACAGAGCCCTCATAATAGCGCTCATACACCACACACCCCTGAAGTGGCTCTCTGTTTGACAACCTCAGGTTATCTGCCATTTTTGCCTACATTTGACTGTTCCACCTCAACTTTTTTCACATTGCTGACCCAACAGTGGTGGACGTGCACACCTGTGACTTTTCCCCATATTATTGGAAGTATTCGAGTTAGTTTAACAGGACATGTATGAGATATAGGTTGCCTCTCTAATTTGTTAAGAGCAAATATAAGGAATGAATAAGCTGAGGAGGAGGGGACACACAATGATATGGGAAAATGGAAAATGATTCTCTAAATATGTGTGGACAGTATATTTTTATTTTCCCTTTGCTGTAGTACATAAAATACATATTCTCTCTTGGAATGTTATTTAAAATGGCAGGAGCTGTGCTGAAATAAGGTATCTGGAGAATCCTCTGAAAAAGCTTTGTGACTGGGCAGTGGGTAAAAAATGCGTGTGGCCCAGGATCGGAGTATCCACCAACCAAATATATAATGAATTAACATCATTCTTAAGCCATGGAAGAAATTATCTTTCACAGCCTGTACACATCAGCAACACCACTCTGTCTTTCCTTCAGTGGAGTAATGAGGTACAGAAAGAGGCTGAAGTGTAGGGAGCGCTTAATCACATTACTAAGTACCACAGAAAGCTGTTTTAAGTTTTTCCTGTTGTGTGTTTTTGTTTTCTAATTCATTTTGTTGTTTAAAGATGGGACATTCTATGTGATTATTTTAATTGTGTGAAATCTAGGTTATTTCCCATCTGGTATCTCTTCCACAAACATTAATCGTTTGTGGGTGAAATCTCAATCAGTCATTGTCTCCTCTCCTTCCAGCTCTTTCTGTCAAACTGACACCTTACGCAAGTGATTTCTGACTCTGTTGGCTCAGAATTTTCACTTCACTTCCTCTTTTTTACATCTGAGATTTCAAGCACAGGTTTGTTGCAGGCGCTCAAAGGTGTCTAGTTCTCATTAAAAGTTCACATTGAATTAACTCTCTGTTGTCTGCTATTCTCTCGCGCGCTTACTCTGTCTCTGCTTCCCCTCTCTCCCTCTATCTCTATTTAGTCACGTCCACACATGCCAGACCATTGGTCACAGATAAAAAACACAAAAGGCCCAAGTTTACTTGTCTCTTAATGCTTTCTCTGTGAAGTTTACCCTAACCTAACCTACCACCCTTCACTTAAATATATGTGTAATCAGCATTCTGTTACTGGAGCTTGTTCAGTTGGTTCAGGTTGCCCACTCGACTGTACCCATTACCCAAGCATCTCAGCACTGATTGCCATTTAGTGGAGCAGGTGGGGCACTTAGCAGGCTATGCTTGGCCTCTCGGAGTATGAGGAAAAGGGGATCATTCACACACACACACTCACGCACACACACACACACACACACACACACACACACACAAACACATCTAGAATAAAACCTTCGTAGTCAAACTCTCCAGTTTCCCTGTCAGCTCCCCAAGAACAATGGGCACCAGCTCAGGATGAGCATGCTGTCGCAGTCACACTTGGAGCCTGATTGTCTGCTGCTTGCCCATGAGTGTGCATGGCTGACACTGTGGGTGTTACTGCTGTTTAATTCTTTATCTGGGGTTCTGACCTTCCTCAAATTGGTATTTTGGACATAAGTTTGTGGGATGCAACAGAAGAACCAAAATAAACAATACATTTCCAATCCATACTCAAACTGTAGAAATCTTTTAAATCCTTTAATTTAAGAAGATCAAGTAGGAGACTGAGCGACTGGCAACTAAAATCCTATCAGGCGGGTGTAGGGTTTCACTCTCTGCTTATATCGGCCTGCAAGTTGGCTTTTCTGAAGACCACTAATTGATTTGAGGTCCATGTTTACACCCCTGAAGAGGCACCCTGATGATCTCTACTTATGGTTAGATGGGGCCAGGAGCTGGGCTCAGACCCTTGTCTTCAGGCAGCAGTGCTTGCATTTGCAGGCTGGTGTGAGGTTCAGCCCCAAATGGCAATCTGGGAAAGGGATTCATGCCCGGTCTGTGATCGGACCATCACTGGGCCTTGTCTGTTGGATTAGAAGGAGATTATGGACCTGGGACAAGGGGTGTATGTGGAATCTGGGGGGCAGATGGCATGGTTTATCCACCAATGTAGGGCACTGGGGCTCGGACAGATGCATTTTAGGAGGACAGTGGCAGGGGTTTTCTTGCTGGGGATGGGGGCTTCCAGGCTGGTCCAAGTGGAGGAGGATTATATATAGAGACCAAAGAGCTCATCCCCACTCAGGTTTTGATTGCTGGAGTAGTTCGCTGCGCCCTCAGTTTCTACCCATATGGAGAAATCTTTAAGCCTCATCCAGTAAAGAGTGCGTGCTGAAAGAATCCCAGATGTTACTGTAGAATAAGTTCTCACTCAAAGAATATTTTGCAACAATGGATAAATTAATACTTTGGAACAAAGGCACTGAGTAACACCGATGTTCCACAAATTGACAGTGTATGCATGATTTGACATCTTCAAACCATATGCTGAGGGCATTTCTTTTCTGAGGGAATTCTTTCAGAGGCCCTGTGCTCATTACTCTCCCTCATGTAGTGCAGCCCTACTCACTGCACTGTGGCCCCAGTGAAGCTGAAAATTCTGATTACCCTGGAGCACACCCTGGACCTCTGGATTTAAATGTGTTCTCTCACTGCCCACACTGTGGGTGCTGATCACATTTAGGCTTTATCTGATGTGCTCTGAATGGAAAATCTGAAGAAACAAATATCTGTCTCGTTGTCCGTGTATATATGTGTGTCTGTGTGAGTGTGTGTGCGTGTGGGTGTGTGTGTGTTTAGCAGATGCTGTTGTCCATGTAAACTGTATATAGAGTAAATCTTAGGCAAATAAGATTTATACGTATATATAGCTGGATATCTGCTGAAGCAATTTAGCCTCACTATGTCACTCAGGGAGGTCAGAATTCAGTTCTCAACCTTCCAGTCTGAAATCCATAACCCATTTATCTAACCGCTATGCAGTGCTGCTTCATAATTGCAAATATGGTGTACAGGCTGCCAGTAACAAGCTTGAAGCGGTGTGGGCTGGGATGTGCCACGGTTTAAGCAGCACCGTGGGTGTGGAGACAGACCCCTTGTGTGTGAGCCTCCTTTTAGGGGTGCTTATACAAACACACCAGCAGGGGTTCACACATAAAAACCACAAACCTGCGCTGCTTGGGCTGTGTTGTCAGAAGATAAGCATCTTTTCTGCATCTATAGATCCCAAACTACCCCGATGAATGATGCACAACAGTAATGACTTCAAAAACCACATTCTTGGAAACAGACGTAGAACTTGTGAAGGCCCCCTCAAAATTGTTATGCAAGAGCCGCTGACTCTGTACTGCATATAGACTGAGTTGTTTTTCCCTGTCAGTTGACCAACTTCTCAATTTTATTTTAGGTTCTTATGTTTTCTTACTCATCATTTCCTCTCAGGCCATCCTCCTGCTTTACCACATGAACAGAAATTATGTCCAAACACATCCAATGTATAATTTAGACATATAGTCTGATTTTAGAATCGTGGCGCTGTTAAAATTTAAGAAGGCACGCAGGAATTTTGGCTTTGGAATTAAAAAGAAATACTCCTCCTCTGTGAGTGTCATGACATCTGCCCTCTGTGATCTGAATTCAGTCAAAATTAGATTTTGATCTGACTCACGATTAAATGTGTCCCAGACCTTGTCTCTTGGTTTCCCAAAGCGTCAGTTACATGTTTTTCTTGTTGGACTGACTTCAGCAAAGAAAGTGATTGCTCAGCAATGGAAGCCACCACACTCTCTGAATCCTCTGTCATTTGAATATTTCCTTGTGGATGTGTTGTATATGATGTTATCTACTGCTTGTAGTCATGGTGCTACAGAGAAAAGCATCAGGATGTGGAATGTTATTGCTGCTCAGTCAGTTAAGACAATAGCTGTGGTGTCTTGGGAGTATGTGAGTTCCCTTGGGATTCTTTAGAATGGGGGGTGGGGAGCGAGTAAGGAGGAAGGTATTATAATTTCTTTTTCCTGTCATTATATTCACAACTTTAATTACTGATCCTTTATGTAAATTGTTTTTTTCTAATTAGTATTTTGTCCTATTATATCCAGTCCTCCCTGCTGTAATAATAAAATACAAAATTCAGTCACAAAAATTTTATATGTAACAAAATGCCCTTTTGTTGGGTAAATGTAATTACAAAATGTATGACAAAATTCTGGAATAAAGTAATAGATTCACTGGCCAGTTAAAGTTACGAACACATGATTGAGTCCAGGCCTGTGCCTCCATACTGACACACTGAGGAAGGTGAATCTCGTCTCAGTGTAGGGCTATGGCCCTGTGTGTTAGAACTGATGCAGAATAATTAAAAACAATGCTTTCACCAGCACCATACTGCTGATGCCTGCCAGCACCCACTGTGTATTGTTTATTTTGGATAACCACTGTTTTCAGTTTGCCTGAATAAAAAATACAATATAATGCTTTCCAGATTCATATTGACAAGGCTGCTAAGACAGACCAAATTAAATGTGTTGGGAGGTAGCATTCTGTGGATGGAGTGCCAGACAGTGTCAGCAGACACTAGAATTAGCTATGCCTCATTCTCTCAAGCTACTTTCTTATGATGGTATGCCATACTGTGTTAGCTCATGACTCGTATTGGTGGAGTGACTTGCAATTCAATTCATTCAGTTCAGTTTCAGTGTGTACTTGGTCAATCATTCCTCACTGCATCCCCTCCCTCCTTCCGATTTATCACATGCATACTGTTTACATGCATCTGAGTGGAAGCTTGAAAACTGTTTGTACAATATATTAATACTGAAAATCATCAAATGACACTGCTACTGCCCACCAACCTCATTTTGAGCATTGATTGATTGATATCTTTACTGGTTATTATTGCCGTGCTCAAATTTTTAGAGAATTCTATTGAATTATAATAAAATTAATTTTTGGATGTAGTTTTAAATAGTACATTATTGCAATGTGTTTAAATCAGCTATTTTGACAACATAAAGGGCTTACTGTTTGAGCAAGTTTACAAGAGCAAGTTTACAGAGCATGGTAATATAATACTAATGAATGAGTTCAGGAAGATCATTGCTGCTTGGAGGTGCAGCGGGCATTTGAAAGGACTATTCTTGGCAGGAAGGGCAAAAGCTCCATATAACAAAACAGGAAATGATGCACATTTGTGCCTGGCTGCCTCTTCATCCCCTGCCCCCGCACCCCCTGACCTTTACACTCGGCCTGTGTTGCAGCCAACTCATCATCCAGGAAACCGTATGCAGAAATGAGAAGAAACCACATTGTATGCAACACTCTATGAGAATCAGGAACAACATGTGACTCTGTGTCTCACTCTTTCCAATTCAGTCTGAAATCAAGGCTGCTTCATATTGCAAAATATGTTCAAGCACCATCCCCATAGTTGTTAATAAGTCAGAACGACACTACTCTTTTCTGCTTGATTGACCCGATCATGGTTATAAAGATATGAAACCTTGAATGCTGAATGGGATTGAATGTCAAATTGTCATTTTACAATATTTATGTTCGTAAGTGACATTACATGGTCAACAACAGGTTTCTTTTAATAGAAGGTCCATAATGGAACACACACACGCACACACATGCGCGCGTGCGCGCACACACATACACAAAGAAATTGTTCAGATTCTTATAAGCTGTCAATCCTAATACTTTGCGCAACTGTCTTACCGCACAACATTTTTGTATTTTAAGTTACTGAATCATATGTCCAAATTGTGCTGCTAGAAAATGAAAAATCTAAATTTCACAAAATTGTACTGCATAATGTAAAATGGTGCTGATTACTTTCATTACATTGCAACTTTAAAGCTTGTAGGCCTCGGTTGGACTGCGAGCCTTAATTTGAGGGTATGTACTTCCATATCTGGTGACGCGTGTACAAATTACAGCCTATTTATACATAGTCCTCCCATTTTACGGGACCAAAAGTAAAAGCTGGACAGTTGGCTGTTCAGCTGTTTCTTGGCCAGCTGTGGGTTGTTGCATCATTAATTTACCCACTAGAAAGCTAACAAATGGTCTAGAGTAGATTTGTATTTGGAGTCTGTTGCTGTTGTCTCTCAACATGAGGACCAACGAAGCCTGAATAAGTCAATTGGAGACATACCCAAAACATTGGGTGTTTCAAAATCAGTTGTTTGGTACATTGTTGAAAAACCAAGAATGCACTGGAGGACTTAGCAATAGCAAACACCCCTGGCAGACCATGGAAGAGCACAGTAGTGGATGACAGAAAAATACTTTCAATTTTGAAGAAAAACCCTTTTTCAATTGTCAAACAGACCAAGAAGACTCTTCAGGATGTAGGCATAGCTATGTCAAAGACTATCATATAGAGAAGACAAGACCAGTATTACCTCAGATGGTTCACTGCATGATGCAAACCACTGGTAAGCCTCAAGAACAACAAAGTATTATGGTCAGAAGTATTAACTTGTAACAAAGTGATGGAAAGAGGAAAGTGTGGAGAAAGAAAGGAACCGCTCATGATTCAAAGCACCCTCCCTCATCTGTAACATGGTAAAGACAGTTATGGCTTGGGTATGTATGGCCGCTAAGGGGCTCACTTCTCTTTACTGATGATGTGACTATTGATGGCAGTAGCAGAATGGATTCTGAACTATACAGAAACATCTTATTTGCTGAGATCCAAATGCCTCAAAACTCATTGGGCGGCACTTCTCATTGAAGCAAGACAATGATCCCAAACATACTGCTAAAGCAACCAAGGAGTTTGACAGAGCCAAAAATGGAATGTTCTTTCTCGGCTGGCCAAGTCAATCACCTGATGTAAATCCAACTGGACATGTGTTTCACTTGCTGAAGACAAGACTGAAGGCAACAAGCCCCTGAAACAAACAGGAACTGAAGATAGCTGCAGCACAGACTTAGCTGGACATCACCAGGGTGGATCCACAGTATCTGGTGATGTCTATGCTTCAGGCAGTCATTGAATGCAAAGTATTTGCAAATATGATGACTTCATTTCAGTTTATGTTAATTTGTCCAATTACTTATGGTCCCCTAAAATGGGGGCGGGGGGGCTCTATATAAAAAAAGGCTGTAATTGTCACCCAATATGGATATAAATACCCTCAAATTAGACAGGCAGTCTGCAATTTGACATCATGTTCCTTTGAAATTTATATTTGCAGTAAATTCCTAGAAAGACCCATTCTATCTCTGCTGACAGAATTCCAAGCATTCCATCAACCTCTGATTCCCTCCCATGTATCTTGATTGCTGCCCTGGAGTGCTTTAACCCACGGTTACACTATCGCCTTACCTGGGCCAATGAAACATTCATTGTAATCCCATCTCTGGCTAGTCTGGGCTTGCTGATCAGCTCCAGGGAGAAGTGAAGAGGAGGGGCCACTGTCAATCCATGGTTTTTGCATACAAATGTGCAGCTGGCTGCTCTGCACTATGTTACTGCACAAAGGCAACAGAGGCCCAAGGATTGGCCTGGCACACTAACACTCTAAGAAAATGTCACAGGATTTCAGTCAGACCTTCAAACACTTCAGTTTTATGGATAGGTGCCATTAATTCAACAAACTGATGCACTGAAAGAGAACTCTGTTTATTTTTGCCTGCAACGCCCAGATCATATTGATCCGATAAATTATACATGCCACTGAGTTTCACTCACACCCCAAAACATGGCTCATATTCAAAATAATAGTAATAACTTGCTATCCTAACACTTTATCTTTAATGTAAAATCTTGATTTATAACAATATTTGAAACAGATTATCTGCGAATACCTTCACTACATTCATCAAGGCTATTGGAGTGCCAAAAGTAAAATTTAAAAATCCAAATATCCAGCAGCCCATAAACACATTTATTTTACAACTTGTGTCTTGTTGGGGATTTGTTTTGACACATGACTTTGTGCACTGTAAGCTCTGTCTCATCTATAAGGGTAAAATTCAGGAATGGCATATAACTGACATAATATAGTTGCATTTTTGTAAATCAAATGAAATGGGCTAACTGGCACTGGTGCATGCATTAAATCTTGCCTGTGTTCTTCGATAGCCTACCCCCCCAAATTGACTTATTGCTTTATTATCCCTGCCAGCCTCACTGTTTACTGGCAACTTTTCTTTGCCTGCTTATCTGCTTCAGGTACCATTACAGGGATGTGTTTGTTTTTTTCTGCCTCTGCATGGCTTGATTATCTGAAGACAAAACACTTCTGGCTGCCCTCACCCCTGGAAGGCTTAATGGAGGTGACTGACTCCAGCGCATCGATCTCTCCTGCCAGCCACCCGCCCAGATGGGAGTCCAGAAGCCACCGCTGGGGTGATAGAGATCAGACCAGCTGTGGGGGCACTACGGGATTATCATGTCTTTGCATAGCTGCTGGGGGCATTAGTGCAAATTACCTCATGTGCATTGATGACGACCCAGAGTACTAATCCAGGAGAGAAAGGCAAATACTCAAAAATGCATTAAAGGCCCTATCCCGATTGTGAATACACCGCTGGATTAGAGGGTGGACAATGGGCATTTCCCCCAGTCACACGGATGCCCTTTCAGAGAGGTAAAGAGGATGCTCTGTGTACAATGTACTGCCCCATCACTCAATAAAAGCCAAATGGCTGAAGAGCATTCTGCTGCCGTTGAGTGCAGTATTCAGCTTGTTCTTCAATGGCACTTCACCTCTGTGGGACTTCAGGGTGGTTTCAAATCATTACCTGCATGGAAAAGGTTCCAGTTTATTTGTGCCATCAATTTTGAATTTAATTAAAACAGAACTAATAACAATACTCATTGTTCCATTTTATTATCTCCTGGATAAGAGATGTTCATTGGCTTTGCGTTTTGGGAATTTAATATTAAATGTCATTGAGACTGTACAGAGAGAGAGGTTATGTCTCCATCTGGTGCTGGCTGTTTATTCTGTTATGCAACATTCTTTTCAAGTAACTCCATAGAAACCTGTTCTTCTGCAGGAATTACTCAGGGACATGTGATCTGCTCTTCAGGAAGAGGACCTTGAAATGACAACAATAAATACAAAGCACACCCCTGCTGAACATATGTGTATTTTTATGTAATATCATTAAAAAACATTATTTTATAATAAATACTAGAGGGTGATGGTATCAGTTCAATTATCCTAGTTTATTATATATAAACTGTATGTACATACTGTTTATTATGGATTTATGTATTTATACAATCTGTATGTTTGTGTAAATACATAGATATGTACATATCCATATAAGGTATGTATACACTGACAGGCCATTATATATACATTTGCATAAATATGTAAACATATGTAAACAACTCACATATCACGTAAAACAAGCCAGTCCTTATGAAAATATTTCCACTTGAATCGCTCTATGTTAATTCTCCCAGTATCAGCTGAATAATTGACTTACATGTGTTTATACAAGATTCAGAGGAACAAATAAATTAATTGATCAACTAAAAGCATGCTTTTGCCATTTGGGGGAGTACTGATGTTGCATTACAAGAAACCAAGTCCAGTGGTCTGGCTACACGTTTACATGATTTCATGAAAAGGACCCGTGTAAATGTGTAACCAGGCCACTGGACTTGTGGACAGCTGGACAAAACATCTTCCCAGTTCTCTGGAACAAAACCATATCTGAAGGGCCAAAGATACAGTAAGGGAATGATAGACAGCTCAACAGAGGCTCCCATCTGAGCACTGTAGTGGCACAGTCCAGCACTATCACACACACCAGCACATGAACACCAGGCACCTAACAGACCTGACAACTGCTGTGAAAATAGCAGCTAACAACATACAAAGGCAACACAAAGCAGAGATGTGCAAAGACTGGGGAAGACTAATTGAGATCATTTCTGACAGTTCTGGCAGACAAGGCAGTTAACTTGCCTGTGAATATTTAAAGATGATTATTCATAAGCTCTTTCTTCAGTAACTTAACAGCCAGCATCGTTGAATCATCCATCTTTATTCAAATACTGAGATATGTTGCATGTCCCCAGTACAAGCCCAGAATGTAAACACCCGAAAAACAAAACAAAAAAGGAACATATGTTGTGTTAATAATTTTATAAGTCAAGTCCCCAGGATTTTAGAGATCTAAACTTGCACAAAGTTGATACAGCATCATACACTGCACAGGTGGAGGAAACCAGCAACAGAAACTACATTACAGTGCATTGAAGAAAGGAGATGGATCAGTGGAGATCAGTGTAAATGCAGAGCAAGGGAGCTGGAGACATTAACTCCCAGACAGGATTCAAATGCTCTACACAGTGAATCAATGGGACAGACACTTGCTTTACGGCCACAGAGATTATATCAACACTAGGGAGCCATGCGTTACAGGAGATGATGCGTGCATTGACTGCTATAAAGAAAGCTGGTTGCTGTGTTTCTCAGTCTTAGCGTCTGCTCAGTGTCCGCCCAGCCAGGGCAGACAGTGCCGTAGCCAAAGAGCCGCAAAGAGCATGTAGACCCCAGGGCCTCGGGCAGTAATGCTAGCCCTGTCATCCTACACTGGACACCTATCAATAATAGAGCAGGCCTCAGCGGGAGATGCTCTGCATGTTCTGGGTCCCTCTGCATGTTCTGCCATGCCCAGGTTTGTGGCAATGCTGATCCACAGACAATGCATGAGAATACTGGGGAAATATGATCCCGCATTCTGCTGTTTCATCCAGCTTTTGTCTAAACCCATCCTTTCCCCCCTATTAGCTTTATTTAACATTAGGTTGGATTTCGATATAAAACACAACAAACATTATGTCAGAATATATATGCTTGGACAAAGAGATATATATTTCTTAGTTGGCTCTGCACTCCACATTTTTCCTATTTGTAATCAAACAATTCTTCCTGTGATTAAAGTGCACATTCTCAGCTTTCGGCTTCTCTTTTTTATACATTCTGGTTTTACCATGTAGAAATTGCAGCACTTTTATATGCAGTCCCCTTATTTCAGGGCACCATAATGTTTGGGATAAATGGCTTTGCAGGTGTTTCTAATGAGTCAGGTGTGTTCAGCTTCCTCAGTGCAGATATAAGAGAGCTTTCAGCATCTAGTCTTGATTCTAGGCTTTTGATTGCATTTGGAGTCTGTTATGCAATTAGTCACCAGAATTATGCCAGTGAAATTCAAGGAAACCATTATGACGCTTAGAAATAAGAAAAAACAGCCAGAGACATCGGTCAAACCTTAGTCAAACCTCAGTCAACTGTTTGGAACATTGTTAAGAAGAAGAAAGCACTGCTGAGGTCAGTAATCGCAAAGGACCTGGTAGGCCAAGGAAGACCTCTACAGTTGATGACTGAAGAATTCTCACCACAACAAAGAAAAACCTCCAAACACCTGCCCAACAGATGAGAAACACTTTGTGTTTGTATTTGCACATTGTCTCACCAATGTCTAATTTTGTTCAGTTTTGTCTGTCTTTTCAAAACTTCTGCTCATTCTGCTCATTAAAAAGAAAACTGATTTACCTATCATCTCTGTCAAGAAACAACTAAACTCCATGGTCACAGGTTTTCTCTTGGTACTGTAGCTTCACCCAGGATAGTCCTGGACTGTCGCATGTGACTGGTCTTCGGATGAAGGGGTCAGTCTGGTGAAGCAGTAATCTAATCCTAGGTCCCTGGGTTGGCCTTTTTGGATGAGTAAGCAGAGCCCCAAAGATTAGTCTGTTTAACCTCAAAGAAGAGCCCCCATTTAACCTGAGATCTCTCCATTCCTTGAAGATGCAGCTATTAGGCCTTGGATGTTGGGTCTGAAGTTCTAGATTTTCTAGATTTATCTTATCTTATCGCTTATCGATCTGTCTGTCTTATGGTAAGGGCTGGGCCCCTTCTGCGTTTACAATCCCACAATTTATCTGGAGTCTCACGTGGAGACTATCCATAAGGAGAATGCAATAGATATAATGAAACCTAGGAGTAAAACCTCTTTCCACCTGAAAGCAGGCCTGAAGTACCGTTCTAATCTTTTCATTATCAAAGCAAACAATATAGCCTTGTCCATTATTCATGAGTCCTGAAAAGATATCACTGGTGTCACCTTTGTGCCCTGTCAGCAAATGCACAGAGCTGGCACCAACCAGGCAATGGTCATCATGGGACTATACCAGAATGATCTATGGCAATGCATCTGTCAAATTCTGATAACAATCAATTAAGCACTCATTAGCATAGCCTCCATGCCTATTAAGATGCATTTACATACTTTACTGTTCATTCCAGAATAATGTTGAGTAGTTCTGGAATGGCCTGGAATGGAATGAAACCGGTCTAATTCAGCCTTCCAGGAAACATATACTTCTGAATGTAAAATAATGTAAAAGTCTGCATGGGTCATGCTTGTTTCACACGTTAGTGGGAGAAGCACTGCAAACCCCACCCTGCAAACACAAGCAGTTTCATATATATGGCATTGACCTTTCTTGTCCTTTCCTTCGATAGCACATGGTCATACATGTGTTTGTTACCCTTGCCTGGGCAACAGACAAACACATTTTCTATACAGACCATTACTTCAACTGGAAATGGCTTCCAGCTACACTGGGTTGGGGAAACTCAATTAAACTATTTCAATCAATGTGTTTTCTCCCTGCCCGCAAACCCCCCACCCCCAACTGTTCTCTCTCTCCATGCCTCATTCAAATACAGCACAATGTCATTGTGACTTGCAGTGAACTTGCAATATACAAGGGCTAAATATGCCTCAGAAGGATTAGTATACCCTCATGACATTAACCTGAAGTGAGGTGGAGGTTAATTATGAGTTGTTTTAATGTCACACTATAGAGGCCATCAAAATGTCTAATTTCCTTCATTTCAATTCCTCATACTCCAAATACATTACTTGCCTTGCATTATTTTGCATTTAAATTAGTGATTTCAAATACAAATACAAAACAAATACAAATGCAATGTTGTTCAGTCTCTTCCTGCCAATGATAGTCCATTAACAACCTAAGAACATGTATTACCTATATGCTATATACACATAGTACAAAGCCATATGTTGCTATTCATTTACTAATTCATTTACTGAGCCATGATTAATTCAAAAGTAAAATCCATAATATTTTAGTAATTTAAAAATGGCCCCAAAATAGGAAACATTTAAGTGGTACTTTAATGTCACAACAGTTCTGATGCCTTGGGCCAGTTCAGCCGCAGCACAGATATTAAATCCTTCCCTGCCGAAAATGGCTTTTAAAACATCGGAATGCCGTTTGATGAACTGATTGCCTTATTCATTAAAATTAAGAGAGCCTGATGAATCCAGGGACAATCAGCAGCAGACACATTCTCTTATAATGAGGAATGTATTGATTGGAATGACCTATAAAGAATGCCAAAAGTGATAACCAAAATGTAATGACATTGAAATGAATAAGCCCCTTATTTTGGAGCTGCTGGGTGGCAACCTGTTATGACATCGTTTCAGTGTTCTGCGTGTGCCTCATAGTCTGGCGTGGAATACAGACCATGGCTGCACTGGTCGGCAGGCCTGCAGGACAGTGGTCAATTGGTTGCCCAGGCCAATAGTGTTTTTCACATAAGGAGGGATTCCAGTCTATGGGATTATCTATGTCTCACTGAACATTGGCAATTCATGTGTTTGATTGGGTGTCAACTGTCTGCCTCTTCCAGCTGCGCATGACGTGTACTCCTCTGATGCAATGGCTGCATAGATCCAATAGTGGACTGTGGAGTGGAAAGAAACAGTGGCTGACAAAAGGTTAGAACTTTCCGTGAACTTTTTTCACCCTCTTGGGAAGCATGTATGTGCAGCATACAGCCCCATGAGACTTCAATAAGTGATCCTGTGAAATGCATTACTAGTTTTAAAAAGGTGAAATAATATGAGCACTGTAGTAGTACTTCTATCTAATAATCTATGTCTACAAGCTGTGGGACGCTGGTTGATAGTCCATGCCACGCCATTTGGTGGAAACAGGATCGTTCATGTCCCTGGGCTGGCTAAGTGGAGGGTATTAAATATGCATCAGCACTGATAATAATGAAGAAATGAAGCAGCTCCACATGGAGGAGAACAGGCATTATTCATCCTCACTGTCGCTGTGTGATCAGGGCGCTAAACTGTGCTCATTTTTCAGACCACCTGTAACACAAGGGAACTGGGATGGCTTGCGTGGTATGAGCCCATCAGAGCCAGCACAGAGCAGCATACTCAGGTGAATATGAATCAATACTTCCTCTCTCTCTCTCCTCACTGAGACATGATACAGGACTGACGTCATGTCTGCCTGTGGCTCGTGGTCACACAGTGCCCTGAAGCACTTAGAGACACAGTTTTGTTGGGGGAAACTGGATTGTGTGTGTGTGTGTGTGTGTGTGTGTGCGTGGGTAAGTATGTGTTTGATTTTTATAGAAATAGTCATTTTCTTGCAGTGTGATTATTTTCTAATTAGACAATTGTCTGTGGCTGTATGGCAGCAGAAATATTATTTACAATATGCATATATAGCCTGTTTATATGATTGTTTCAAGATTTCTGATACTTTACAATTATTTTACTTCAATAATTTGATGCCTTTTAGCCTCCAGAATTTAAGTTTGGTAGGATTATATGCATGTATGAATGCTTCACATGAATAAATACTACTTCACTGAAATAAGATCTCTGATCATTTCTATTTGGTTTAATGTTGCCACACCAGCTGAAGTGGAATGCTGATGCCATTAAGCTCCCTAAGAGGTAATGAAACCTCAATTGTGTACATGAAAATGATTTTATGACTACATAAAGATCCATGTGGTGGAAGCACGGTGCCAATTGGCTTTTACCCTCCCAGTCACTGTAAGTGCTCTCTGCCAATGGTGATGTAACACATGTCATGATAACATGCCGACCGGAGCACCATAAACCGATCGATTGCAACTTCCTTGCGCCTGATGCATGCTGGGAACAGACAGGGAATTGACTGATGCCTCTGACTCTCTGATGGCCTCTGGCTGTTATGGAACAACATTGCTCAGTCAATGGCGTTCATATCCGGGAGTGGCACCATTTCTGCACAGTGGAAAGGGTTGCTCTCGTAAACAAGGCTGTGCAAAGGGGAGGGGCACCGTCCGGTTGGGAAATTAGGCAGCTGTCTACTTAACAGCTTTAGCATTACTGATTGCATGGCATAGCGTGCAATACCATTGAGCAGTAAAGTTATCCTAAACAACAATAAGCTATGGTTGGAGCAGAGCATTAATTACACACCAGACACCCTCTCTGCCTCTCGGCACTGCTGCACCATGCTGCGATTAAAGCTCACTCACAGAACATTACTGCTTTCCACTGTCCTGAGGTCCGGTGGGTGAGACCTGTGCTGGGGAAGGTGAGGCTAGGATAACGGCCAGGCTAAATTTGCGAGCCGCCTCTCTGTTGGTGTCGAGCCAACCTTGAGCCCTGAAGATGCCATCTGATCCAGAGGACTGAAGCAGCAGGATGTTGTTGTCTGCGTTGGCCCAGCCACTGTATCACCCCCCCTCCCATGTCACTTGATACCTCATGACCAACCTGAAGCTGACCTCAGGTGTGCGTGTGCTGCATGTTCACCTGTTCCAGGTCCACACCCTGTTCTGCTCCCTGTCTCTCAAACATTTGTGCATGAACAGGTGTGGCCCTGCCTGCTTGACTGTGCCATTTCAGCTGCAGCTTCAGCGCCGGGACTACATCAGACAGGGATTGAGGGGCGGGGGTGGGGGCGGGGGCAGGGTTGTTCTTGCAGCTGTCACAGGCTCCAGATTGACTTTCACTTTTCACTGCATTCCACAATCACTGGCTCCCAGCCCATGGGCTGTACTCAAAAGCTCTCTCACACAAGGCTGTAATCGCTGCACTAACAACTGGGCATTGTTGGGTCAGGGTTGGGGGGGGGGGCAATAGAAGGAGAGCAGGGAAGTGCATCAGGGAGAGGAGAACTGTGGGGAATAATGAATGGCAGGAAGGAATTTGGGAACAGAGAAAAGGAAAAAAGGAGGTAAAGAAGTTTCAAAAGTTATATTGAGGGCTAGTGAAAAAAAGGGGGCAACGAAAGAGTGGGCAGAAATTGAGGAAAGAGAAAACCACTGAAAATAAGAAGAGAGGAGGAGAACCAAGAACAGAGGCAGACACACAAGTCATAGCCCTAATAAGCTAAATGTATTAATCATCAGCCATAATGTATATCTTCCTCTTCAGGCTGAACCTGGGAACAAGCTGCACTATGGGCAACCTGTCAGTCAGTCTCATTCACCCAGTGAGACATGGGTACTGTGGGTGTGATATTCATCCAAAGCACCAGCACAGCCTCACTCAAGTTTCCCCCACACCTGCAGGGTTCCTGTGTGCAGGCGAACAAAAGTCCCTTTTCCAGTGAGCTGAATAGAGGACATGCATTCAAGGCCAAACACAAAGTGGGAGACTACAGCTGAGGCCAAAACTCAGACCTGCTAAGCTGATTACACACCATGCAGTAACCTGACGCAATTGTTTTTGTTTTCGTTTTAATCGTACAAGAAAGGGGCCCATCGGATTAAAAAGCAGCCAACATGCAGAGTGAAAAAATGAGAGTATGCTTTACTGTTGGCCAGGAATTATATTCATTTCTATGCACGGTTTTGTATGGAAGTGTGGTGAATGTCTTAATCGGTAGGTGCTGTGCATGGTGCAAAAACTCGTGCCAAACTGATCCCGGCCTGGTATAGTACAGGATGAAGATGATTGGTGGTTCCTCTCAGGTGGTACCTATGATGATGAACACAGTGACAAAATGATAACCGGCAGGGAACAGGAGACAAAGCCTCTGTGTATAATGTATAGAGTCTATATATGTTGAGTATACTTTACTCAGTGAGTGGATAGGATTGAGTGCTTATATATGAGGTGTATGTTTGTTCTGCCCAGTCCCTGTCTGACAGGGACTCATTGTGTGTCAGAGTTAATGCAGAAACGCAGTAATATGTGTGTATGTGTATGGGGGAGTGGGTGTGTGTGCCTGTCAGTTTGACAGTTACAGTTGTGAGAGGTCGCCCCGCTTCCCTCTCAGCAGCTGCCAGGTGCCTCCAGCTGCTGCCCTGCCTGAACTGAGAGCTTATGTCAGGGCTGGGTTACCCCCTGCAGACACACACACATGCACGCACGCACCCATGCACACACACAGACACATACACCCACACTTACACACACACACACACACACACACACACAGACACAGACAGACACACGCACACTCACACACACGCACCCATGCACACACACACACAGACACATACACCCACACAAACGCACACATGCACACACACAGACACAGATAGACACACATACACACAAGTACAGACGCACATCTACACCTGCACACAGACACAAACACACAAACACACACACACACACACGCATAAGATAAGATGGATGAGCAGGTATGGGAGAGTTTGTGTGTGTAGGCAGTCAGCGAAAAACCATGCGTGCTTAGAAACATTTGGCAAAAAATATTCATGCTGCACTGCTCCTCTACTTTTCCAACACAGACTGTGTGAGGGAGGTTAATCCAATTCACATTATGGCTAGACACAGAACTGTAATCAGAGAAAAGTCAAAGAGGTTCCAAAATGCAAATGCAGCCATAGTCAAATGACACTCCACCCCCCCCCCCCCCTGTTCACACTGTACTGATGCACTGGAAGGAGGAGACTGGGCTCACCAAAGAGATGGGCCAGGGAATCAACTCCCCCGGGTCCCCCAGCACTTCCAACAATTGCTGTGCCTCTTGAGCAAGGCTTGACAAAATAAACAGCCAGGAGTGGATTCTGACTTTTCTCTGGGCAGTTTTTCTGTCCCTGCTGAGAGAAGAGCAATCTGTCTGAGTGATTGAACTGGCTAGCCCCCCTGTCCCCACCTCCAGGTTATTTTTACCGGGCCCCATTAAGTGACACCCCTTGACCTGAGCAGCCCTTGTGTAGCGGGGGTGGGACTCATAAATTATGTGTGGACAGCACCAAGCCCCCAGGGAAGGGGGCTTGGCTCACGCACGAAAGGGACTGCAGCCGCCCCTGAGGGAAGGGGCAGCAGAAGAGACCCTTTTTGCTCCTTCCTCCTTATAGATGGACCTTATAGCACTGGGCTGGAGGAGGTTCATTCCTCAGGAGCATCTGTGGGACACCTAGGGCTGGGTGAGGATGTCAGCAGGTAACAACAAATCTCAGGTACCACTGCAGGTACTCATGCTGTTGTGGTGCTTCCAGTGCATTGCAGGATGGGACCACAGTATTTTTACTATCGCATTAAAAATTCAAAGCTATATTTCAAAGACTGTTGATCCTTTTGAAGGAAGAATCTAGGCCCGGTACAAGTTAAAAAGGTCACATGCAGCCATATGCAGACATCGAGAGATAAACTAACAGGGAAGAGTCACAGTTTAATACACATGCTAATATACTAAATCACTGAGATATACCCTGAACACCCATTATCGACTCCTCTGCCTGCTTGAGGCAGTTAAGGGGCTGTAACATTGCTCTCCTCTCCTCCGTCTGTTTCAGAAAACAACGATACGCTCAAAGCACAGCTGATGAACTAAATCAACCGGCAGAAAGAACAACTCTGTAAATACTAAAACCTTCATTTGTCAGTGCCGGTGACCCTTGATCCATTGCCCCGCAGTCTTGATTATGGAGCTCGCCGTTTATGCTGGATTTGCCTAATTCAATTTGCTTGACTGAGGTATTAATTCAATACTGTTCTGGATTTTGATACCCCCTGAGAAAAGTTGTAAGCCCTTGAAGAAAGACACATAGTCCAGAGCGTAATTGAGCAAATAAAAAGTAGTATTAATTTTCCTGTATGTTAGTAATACCATTTGCATAATATATAGGCATTGCATAATGCTATTGTGTCACTGAATTCCAGAAAAGACTACAGAGCATAATACAGATTACTGTAGGGCATGCTTATTCAAATTCCCTGAAGGGTCAGCAGTCAGACAGTCAGCCCCCATCGTTGTGGTGGGAGTAGAGAATGGGGGGGTGGGGGGTCCATTTGCAACCCTTGAAGTCAACTTCACAGGTCTCTAATGGACATGGGACACAAAGCTAGCCCATTCTTACTTAGTTTTGGCTGGTGTCCCATACCATCCAGTAACCCCCCCACCCCCAACCGCAGAGCTTTCCCAACAGTCAGCACAGTCAAGGAGTGTTCAGAGGGAGGGAAAAGCAGATGCCCCTGTAGACTACTTTGAATAGTGAGGGGAAGTCATGATGACAAACCGTATTCATAGCTAGCCACAGCTTATATTCTATGCGGCCTTTCTTCAGAGTCCAGTAAAGTACGTCACGAATGGACGCCGCTGTCCTGTAAGTCACAGGGAGACATTCTTTCATCTGAACCCTTTTTGCCCTTTGAAAAAGACTGGACACTTTGTCTCCGCTCTTAAAACCCAGCTTTCCCGGATAAGGAATATCTCCATGTCTGTTCGCCATTAAAATGTTTGAATCATGAGTAATATTAACCATGAACTGATTTAGGCCTCGCAAAGGCTTATTTGGCTTATTAAGGGTGAAATTAAATCTTCTACTCTAACAGAGGTGAGGAAAGAGCTGCAAGTGAACTTCACACCTCCATTCGACAGCAGATTTTGACTCATCTAATTGCCATGAGCTGAGTAAAAACTATGTGACTGGAGTGGAGTGATCTGAATCAAGTAAAGGTTGATGATAACGCATGCGTTTATAACTGTTCCTCAATCATCATTCCTGATAATTACGCAAACGTAGATTTGAATGCTTTATCAAGCAGAGAGCTTCCCCTCCTTGACGTTCTCCTCTTTAGTTCTGTTTGTGGAATTCAGCAACAGAAGGGGGTCTGATGGAAGTGCAAGGCTTTACACCTTTCAGAATGCAATGATTCTTTGATTGTACAGACACTGTGAATACAGGGAGGGAGGTGCTGTACGTGAACAGATATTATTTCAATATAAGAGGAGGTCTCACCCTCTGAAAAGGATAGTTTAGGGAAAGTAGAGAAACATGCATTCAAATAATCAGTTATGCTTCACTTGAGCCTAAATAACACCTTTATAGACTGTAAACAATTATCATATGCATGAATAAACATGGCAACCACCTTATCATAACTGATATATGGTTATGGGCATATATGACATATATGCAATAAGCATTATGACATTATAGGCATAATATCACAAGTCCCATAAAATTCAGTTGCTAAAACCTGATATTGTTTTTGTATGGCAATAGCGATAACCAAAGGTATGATGTATTATGTAGTGGCTTTATAAGGTATTACATTAGATTCATTTTGCATGAAATAGCAAATAGATATTGCTGAAAATTAGCAGGGAAAATTTGAAAAGGACCTTATTTCACGGCATAAAAGAAAAAAGCACTGCTGTTATGCCCAGAATAATCCCAAATAGTTAGTCAAATATGCACTGGCTTAGCCTGGCCAGTCTAAGATGAGCTATGCTTTTCCCAGACTCTAAACAGAATGGGGTGTTTCAATGGCCTTGCAAAGCCAGGCTCCCCACAATGATCCACTAATTGCATGGCTTCCCACAGTCTTGGTGTTTAAAAAATAAATAACTAAATGCTTTTGTGGTAACCCGATTAGTCAATGTGTTATACTTGTGCATATTTAATTGTTTAGTAATGTATTCTTTTCACCCAGTTTGACATACTCAATTGCATTTGTAAGCTTATGTGGTTGTTGGAACACTGTAATGTTTCTAGTCTGCTGTTCATGTAAGATTTACAAGCAGAAAAACATAACAGAACACATGTTCCACAGGTCGAGACTGTTATATAATAGCTTACATTTTTCCTGCTTTACCCTGCCCTCCACACAATACAGCTGTCTGGGGGCTTGTGCACTCTTTAAAGAGGGCCAGGGTGAAAAGCAGGGTAGAGAGAGAGAGAAAATGGGCTGGTAAGTACATTGTAGAGGAGAGTCATTGTGGCCCATTACTACCCTAATGCCTGTGCTGAAGGCAGTGATCAATGGTCCCACTCTGCCAGACTGCATTATCCAAAAATTAATAGGACACCAAGCGACAGTAAAAGGGGCTTGACCCAGGATTCCTCATTGATTGGGCCGGCACTGGGGAGCTGTCTTGGGTGCTGAAAGTCATAAGTGTGTATGAATATATGCGTGTTTGCGTGTGCGTTTGTGTTTGTGTGTGTGTGTGTGTGTGTGTTGTGCGGGAGGGGTTGGGTTATCATAGAGACTACCAAGGCACCATTAGCAACTCAAGTGAAGCTATGAACCAGGGCATAAACACAAATGACCTCTTGTCTTGGAGATTACTCAGTTGCATCTCATGTCTATGCATGTGTTCAGTTGCCCGATAAACAGAACTGATGTACTGTCACGTTTTTCTGAATGGCTCCAGATGCTTCACTGCGGTCTGCTGTAAAACGTGAGATCTTTGCCTCTGACTAAGCTAGAGGTTTGATCTCTAAGGACAATCTGCATATACTGCTGTTTCTCTCTCACACATGATGCCACTTATGTGCTTTCTGTTGGAGAGGTCATTCTGCCAACCTTGTTCCTGCTCCACCTGTGACACAACCACTGCCTTTATCGCATCTCCTTTAACAGCTTTTTCAGCTCTGCCACGTGCTTTCAAACTGTGCCTTATATCTTCTTACCCTGGAGATACTATAGCTGGTGAGGATCGATCTCGGGGATTGCCATTCCACTTGAATCTTTACGTGATTAATCTCATTAGAGTATAAGTGACTGGCTGACCTTGTCGTAAGATTACACCCACCACAGTTATCGTGGCTAAACCAAATAAGAAATGATAGGAATCGTAGATTAATGGAGAGTTACTACTATATTTCCAGCATTATTATTGCTAATTTTAGGCTTCATTGCTCTGGACTGATTGGAACAATATGATAATTTTTTTTTGAAAGACCTGACTAGCTACTGTAATAGCTACTGTAGCTACGTCCAGCAATGTTCTGCAAATGGATTCATGCTGTGCACATTGTAGTTGCCCTAGGTAAGAAATCATTCTGGAAAATACTGTACCTTAATATGTAATAATGTTGAGTGACTCCAAATAAGTGTTTAGTACAACAAGGAAAGAACGATAAACGGTATACAATTTTGGTACCTGTTTAAAGCTATAGAACAGCAATCCGACTACTAAATGTTAATTTGTTTTCTCTGGTATAAAATTCCACACTATAAAGAAAAAAACAGACGTTTACCATTGAACAATTACATTTTAGCACAAGTTTACTTAACCAAGTTACAATGTTAGTCCAATGAGCTAGTAGTTTAAAATTGAATTACTTGTTATTGTCCATTCTGTGGTATCATTTAGTGAAAAGACTGTTGTTTATTGAAGTCGGTGTGTTTGCTTATAAGGGATTATTAGGGCTTTGGGTGAAAGTGGTTTTTGGCTCACACACGTTACTATTATTGGTACCTTGACGTCCCTGCTCCAAGTTGGAAACGTGGCTTCTAACCTTTGTGTGTAAACCTTTAATTGCTTAATAGGATTGACTGTTGGATTTCATGAGACAAACAGATCACGAGTACAAAGATTTCAGATTTAGAGAGATTCTGAAATCCTATAGGAATTTTTGTCTCCAGATATAGCGTAAACTAACGCTCAACACAGAAAGTGCATGATTTACCTGCCATGTCGTTACACTTACAACATTACTTGACTCATATATACGTCACATACCAATTCTATTTTTCTGTTAATTTTATTGTACTTGCCAGGCTTTAACCAGAATGTAAAAAGGAGTTCCCATTACATCACGATCTTGGTCACATTTCATTTGAATTTTATAATGTATATTCTACTCAAGTGTGGTTCTACCAAGAATCTGTGGATGGATTGACAACAGCTTCTGCAGATTGCTATTGGTATCCGCTGCAGGAAAACTCTTACTAAATCCTCATTGTTGATTTTGAGCTGCACCAAGCTCAGGAACATAGGTGATGAGGTAGACCTGTACCCTGAATTAGCATGGAATGTCCAACTTCCCCAAGAATGAACATAAGCCAGAATGGGTGAGCAGTGAAAAACACACATCAGGAGTTCTTCATTCACTTGCTCTATAAGACAGAGGGGAGGAAAGGTGGAGATTAAAAGACCAGATGTGGTCACACTCAGGTGCAAGGCAGCAAATATAAGTTTAAAGCACCAGTCCATTAAAAAAAACCATACCAAGGTTTTTTGCCTAGTTGTACAAGTCTTGCTAGTGATGGATTAATTATTGATTAAAATTGATTTTGTGACCCAGTAAAATAAAGAACACTTGTTTCCCTGCCTTATTTGCTCAACACTGCCAGGTACATATTGTTGAGTTTCTTTTCAGGACCTTCAGTAAATAAAACAGTTCACAATAGAGCACCCTTAGTTTATTCGATTTAATGTATAAATCAGATAAGGGAATGTGATTGTGAGATTTCAGTACAATCCATCTACTAAATACTGATTTGCATTTTAGCTATGGGGCACTTTTACACAACTGGATATTATCATATATGTACATTACTCAGTCACAACACAGTGAATAACTTCTTGAGATCCTGGATGCCAATCCCAACTGAAGACCCCAGGTTCATGGTGCACTGAATCATTTGACTCTTCCACCCTCTAGTGGTCAAAACTATACAGGAGCAGACGTACACATCAGAACAACAAATTCCCAGAGTTTCCGCTGTCACTGATGTTGACTTATTTTAATAGCAAATAAAAAATATAATTACACGCTACTTTCTAAATGCAGTGGATGTGAGATTGTCACAGGCTCATATCTGCATGTCGTCCAATTCAGATAAACACGATATACTGTTGGACTCTAGATCTAGTGGATCACTGTGTACAAGTCACCTTGAGTCTCAAGACAGGTGATGTGTCTTCTCAAGTTGCATATACTTAAAGGGCACAATTGTAATACTTATATTTCTTGTGCTATGTCATTCACACACTCATATACGCGTGCAAGTGCCACACATACTAAAGTTGGTGTACGAGGTCGCATATCCAGGTGTTTTAGTCACTGGAGTTATGATTCTGGTGTTGACCCGCATTCTCATGCTGATACAAACTACTTTGAAAATATTATGCATTTCAAAAATACTGGCTTTACTGCTCTGGTTTAGACACAGTGGTACTGTATATTTCTAAACATGACTATGTTGTCCTTATGCATAAATCTGTTGACCTCATGCATTTGGATACACACTGAAACCTTCCTTAACTAAGGAAAGTTATCAACATTTATTAGTCAAAAACATATTCATGGATGTAAACTTCAGCTAAGTATAAGAAATTTATTCAAAGACCGTGTTGTCAATGGAAACACTCACAGATTCGATTTAGTTTTTTCCAACACACTCTGCTACCATCCTCAATACTACTTTGTCCCATTTATAAACCTAGGTCATTCCCCAAGAATATATTCATTCCAGTAATTTAAAATATCCTAATAACAGAACCACAGACAGGGAGACAAGTTCAAATATCATATAAAACTAAGAGAGATTAAACATACCCTTGCTGAATCTTAAATACCTTGGAGAAAAAGTCATTTAATTTTATTAAAGAAATAATTTACAGACTGTCACTGCCCAGCCAGGTAAGGTGCCAATCCTGGAGCCAATCAGTCGATGAAGCCATGCAACTGTTCCTGCAGTGCGGTCAGACTCAGATACATCTGTATACCCAATAAGCACGTAGCTTTTTCTGACTGGTTAAACTACGTTCATCAGACTAGTCTACACTTCACTGATATTCACTGGTATATTACTTCAAATGTTATGATGAATTAATGCAGTGTCAAAAGGTGCTATTTGCTCTCTTTTCACATCTCAATATGCAAATGTTCACCAAGGGATTCTAACCAACCACGCTGGTTTTCCAGGTAGTTGGAGAATGGCTTCTCTCAAAACCTGAAGTCTTATTCCTGAAGGAAGTTCTCTTAAGTACCCCTGGCATGGTTGTCCAGGTTAATCAGCTCTTGAGCAACAGGCAACAGCCTTCAGGCACGCAGGTTGAAGCAAGAGAAGAGCTGTGGCAAGAGCGCAGAGCCAAAGGCTTTAGTAAGGCAGAGTCAGTCAGTGCTCTTCTGTGTACCCCACCAGCTGCGAGCTCACCTCCCACAACCTCAGGGCCACCTTGTTATCCTTGCCTTCAGGAGCAGGCTCCTTCACAGCACAGTCGCTGAGATAGAGAGAGGCAGGGCCAACATTATTATGCACTAAACACAAGCACACACCGTTTAATCCTTTAATATTAATCAAAGGTATAAATGAATATTATTACCTATTATACCAAGCACAATGATGTTTCCTGATTAACCCTGGTTTATAGCTAATCATGCCCTCAGTCCACTCTGGTAACAATGGCAGAGCTTATTATCCTTACGTGACCTGATGACACAGAAGGGGGTTCCTTAACGTACCTGAAGTAGCACCCTGATTTGTCCTCTAGTCCCTTGGTGACAGCACAGTAAATGGAGGTCTGTGCACCCTCTCTGGGAGTTTTCATCAGGAGGATGGAGGGAGCAGTCAGCAGTGCCTTCAGCAGGGGGAACCACGTCTCCACGTGTCGGCTGAGCTCAGTGCGGATCACGCCAGGGTGCAGGCTGTAGGACGTGACCCCCGTTCCTGAGGAACAGGCGCAGGGTTCAGCTGTAACACCGCTGCTTCCCTTTGATAACTTATGCTTATGTCTAAACAGAGATCTCCTATTTCTCAACGTCATTGAGAAACTTGGGAGGGAGTGGCCTCAGCACAAGCTGAACTAACCTTAGGCTGAATTCTAGTGGTGGAGAAGTGTGGCATTCAATCCGACAGAGAGTGGGAGTAGTCTCTGCCATGCCTACTAGTGAAGTGAGCACACACACCTGGGTTGCGTTAATCGATCAGCCCAGGTGTTTAAAGGTGTGCTCTTCTCCGTGGAATGGGGCTGAGACCAGCAGCATGCATGCTGAGAGAGAGTGAGTCTGTTTATGCAATAATCAAACTTAAACTAATGGAGCTGAAAAGCTAAGGAGGCAGTCAGCTGAAAAAAGAGATAGCTGGATATATTTCACTGGGTTTGCTTTGATTTGTCTTTGATGTTTTAGTTTATTATTTTTGCCTGCAAACCCATGAGGGAGAAGGGTGAGGATTTTAGTATGTTTGTTTTCATGTCAGTGTGGGTGTGCTCTCTCTGTCTATGTTGCAGTTACGGTGAAAAGTGGAATGCCACATTCCTCTCCCAGGGGTGTCACACGGCATGTGGCAAGGTGGTTTCAAGTTTGGTTTATAGTGCTTTTGCAAATGGTATCATGAGTTTTCCCCTGTATAATATGTTCTGAATGTTCCTGTTCATTTTGTATACAATGCTAGCAGTCACACAGTGCATAAATAAGTAATGATACATTTTCATTATTTAAGTTAAAAAACAAGGATTACATATGAAACAATTAAACATAAATGTTAAATGTTCAGTGTGTTTTTAAAATCCATGAGTCATTTTAGCGAATACAGCTTCTACTTCTACTTCTTGAGAAAGGGCACTCACTTTGAAAATGACACTTTTATTTGTGATTATTTTATTCAAGGACCCATGTAGTCTGAACCTGTTTTAAATATGCTTCAAGAAACAAAAAACGCTTCAAGCAAGGCCCTAAAAACAGGCATAAAACAGGCATAAAACAGGCCTGTCTACAGGATCCCTTTAAAAGGAGAGCTTTGGCCAGTCCCGATAGAACATCCTCAGACCCACAGCCCACATCCTTTAAATGAAGAATTATATTTTCGTCCTTCTGGACAATATTTCATGGTAACAACCAGAAGCAAGGGAACTAAGAATTCTTTCATCCCTACTGTAACCTCTAAATGCCAAAACAACAAAAACAACAGAATGGCTGGTTCAGCCAGACCAGTAGGCTAGTGACAGCAGCAGACTTTTTACAATCTGCTGTACACAAAATCCTGCTAGTTCTTTTTAGCCATGTATCTATGCAGTCTTCTGTGATGCATGGCTTTGTACAGATGGCAAGGTTAAAATCCCTGAGGAGATAAATTATCAAATTGAATTGAGTTGAATTCAATGCAATTATTAGTGTGAGGAGAATAAAATTATACAGCCACATACCTTTCAACCGGCGTGCTAGTTCCCTGGAGAAAAGCACATTGGCCAGCTTACTTTGCCTGTAGCTCACCAGTGAGTTATATGGTGTCCTTTCAAAGTTAAGATCATCAAAGTGGATCTTTCCTGAGGCAAGATATGTACAGATCACAGTCACATTCATAGCCAAAAGTCATGCCACTCCTGAGCTACCTCTCACCAAATGGCTGAAGCTCAAAATCAAGATAAATTACTAACAAATTAATTCAGTACTTAAAGTGAAAATAAGGTGGTCTGTGAGAAGGGAGGGACTTACCGCCCCGGTGTGCTATGCTAGACACATTGACAACACGACTGGGTGCAGACAGCTTTAGCTTCGACAGAAGGAGATTGGTCAACAGGAAATGCCCCAGGTGATTGACAGCTAGTTGTGTCTCAAAGCCATCCTCTGTCAGCCATTTTGGGCACATCATCACACCTGTGGGAGGCACAAGTTATACATTGTTTCCAAAATATTTGAAAACATAAATAAAAACAAAAGCCCGTCCATCCCACCTTCCTTCCCTCCCCTGAAAGAGCAGATCACATATGGTGAATATATGAAGTATGTTGTATTTAACCTTACTGTATATTTAAATTATAATTCCATATGAAATTGTGGGTAGTATGTATTGAAAATGAATGGGCTCCTGATCAGCGTTTTTGAGTATTTTTTTATTATTTTACTGTCAGACATGGATTCACTGAACATTGTTAACACACTAGTCCTAATTGCAACAGCATGAATACACCTGTTTTCAGAATTCTACAGTCTTCTTTCTCTTTGGAAAATCCTATTTAAGTCAGTCACAGCATAATCAAATTGTGGGTAAGGGTGCATCTCTGGCACTCCATACTGAGGGATGTCTAACCGTCCGTCATAGAGTTGCTACCCTCTATATTTTATAATTAATTATATATTTATAATAAAATAAAAAAATAAAAAAATAAAAAATTCAGTCTCACCAGCATTGTTGATAAGTATGTCCAGTCGCTCCTCAGTGGCAATGTATTCCTTGGCAAACTGCCTCACAGAGTACAGGGAGGCCAGGTCTAAGTGCCGCACCACGACGTTCCCATTCCCAGTAGACAGACGTATCCCTGCAGCCGCCTTCTCTCCGCGGGTCAGGTCCCGACATGCCATCACCACTCGTGCCCCTGAAACACATAAATATCAGCCTAAGAAGGGTCCCACTCTCCATTAAAGGGTACTACAAAATAACTTTGTGGAATATATGAAACCTTACCTCTACGGGCCATGTCTTTTGCGGTCTCCTTCCCAATACCGGTATTGGCACCAGTAATTAAAACTGTCTTCCCATCCAGACGGGTTCGGCTGTAGCAGACCCCACCTGCAATCCACTTCCTCAGCAGAACTATGCCTGGATCAGAACCAAATGAAAACCTTCAGAGCTTGGCGTAGGCTTACTTACGTATAGCTGCCTTCTCAGTGCCACCTATAGAATGTAGCTACTGTAGCCAGTGCAAAAATAAAAAGGAACTGCCCCTGACAGCGAGTCGCACATGGTGTAGGTGGTTTGACGCATTTTTCCACGCTGTCCAAATTGCCACGCAAGACATCCCGTTTCTGTCTGATCAAATTGTTTATCCTCCCCACCTCCAAAACATTCCAGAGATCTAGAAACTAAAAGTCATCCGGACTGATGGAAATTCTACAGTACTCATCTAGTTTTTCAAGTTTTTAAAGAATTCAAACAACATAGCTACATGGGATCACCATCTTTGCTCCACTTAGCAAGATAATGTATGTTCTGCTCTGTGAACAGACTTATATAGCTATAATAAAAATGTAGCTATAATAAAATTTTAAAGTAGCCTACACTTTATGTGTAAATCTGACAGCATTCCAGGCCTCATTCTATTTGTCCTTGTTTAAGGATGTGTGTAATTAAACAAATTAGCTTGCAGCAATGAACAGTGAACTTGCTCCAATACACTGTGTGATATAACCAGATTATACAGTGAATTAATTTTCTGTTATGATTTGAACAAAAAAATTAATATTACTGAGAATTGTACTCATTCATGTTTATACAAAAACAAAACCATATACAAACAGAATAGCCCATGTATTGAGTTTAACTGGAACTTGTATCTCCCTCTCCACTCATTCGTGCGAGGTTCATAAAGAAAAATCAACACATTTGTTTACTCAAATGTAAACTCTACCGAACAAAATGAATGAATGAATTTTTCAGGTAGGTAGAAATGCGCGGCTTATGAATTTTAAGTAGCCAACCGCCTTTGTTTAATTTGTTTGAAAGAACAACTGAACTAACAACATTAAAAGGCTTGATTGTATTTAAGCAACTATATTCCACAAATGCATCCACAGTGCGTTGCTTGTTTTAACAGACTATACGTTAATTAATGTTAAAACAGCCAAAATAGAAATCGCTGCATGTAACTAACACTGCACAGATCTACAACGTCATTGCCGAATGCAGAATGAAAACAACACAAAGGCCGTGACTTACTGAGGACTGTAATTGCAGTTAAAGCGCCATACTTGGCAACCGCGGTGTACTCAACTGCTTCCCACATCGCACCGTCACAGAGCCGTCAAAACATAGGAAAGAGAACTGTCTTTTCGATTGACTAAGCACTCGTCGAGTTACGATGGAGTTTTAGTCGGGATGTCTCTTGCTATAGACGTGGCTATGAATAGATTTAGTCTAAGCAACTTAAAATAAAAGATTAACGTCTGTCTTCAGATTACGGAGTGATTACGCTCTCTTCCGCGCGTGGAGAACAATCTAGCGCTGTTGACGTACAGTAAAAACAGTTCTAGGAAGGGAAAAGGTTCTCTTTATCTGCCCAATCCAATCATGAATCATTTGAACCAATGAAAAGAAGTTTGTCTGCAATGTAGAAAATGTAGTCTAAAATCTCACATTAAATTGTTCGGTGTTAAATCAACTCTTACAGAGTAGCCTACATATGGTCCCTATTGGACTCATGCACTCTGTTGGAGTTGAATGAACACTGGACATTTTACTGTGCAGGTACACTTGCTTGTCGTTGCTCTACCCGCATTAGCATTAGCCCTGCTCGAACTCTTGATTGTTTTATAAGCAGAAATAATTTGATCCTTAGTGTTTAATTTTATTCTTGGGTTGTTTGTTCTTTTCACCCATTATGTTTGTCGATTTGTATTGATCATATTCATCAATCATGCATGCAAACTATAAGATAAAATGGATAGACCTACCTTCAGCTGAACTAAGGTTATTGGAGATTATTTTTTTATGGTAAATATGCCTACTTTATAATGCTAGTGTCTCAAACTTACCACAAAATGCACCCCTGCTGTTATCCTGTTATACGCAGCTATGCCAAGTCGAACAAAATCGGTCGCTTAGTGGTTCCCCTGCTCAAGGCCTAAGTGTATTTTAGACTTCTGGTAAAATAATGAACGGTGGTGAACTGGCTTGTTCCCACCATTAATTTTTGTCATGCTACTATATTATGAACATCTGCTTTGCTGGCATAAATCCGTAAACATCGCTGACTAATCAAAAACTTACAGTTTGGAGGAGAATTAGAAATAGTGACATCTGCATATTAATGTCTCATCTAGTGAGCTAGTTACAGACTAGTCAATATGCTACCAAACATTTAAGGATACATTACATCTCTATAAAATAACACAAAACAGCCTAACTTGGCATTCTGAATGTGTGCAGTATTGTAATCAACAGATTATGTATGGAATAACAAAGGCCTCACAACAAAATCATTGTCATATAGAAGATGGACATCCAGGTCCAAGCTTAAAGGGCAAAATCATAGAATTCCACCTATGAAATGGTAAGTATCACCAAGAACGTAAGAATTGTAATGACCCCGATGGAAGAATATTTTCCAGTTTTATCTAAATAAAATTAATTTGAAAACCAGGACCTGAAATTATCTTTCATAATTTCCATATTACAAATTGATGGGGTTGAAGTCTAGAGATGGAGATGACCATTATCAGAAATGTTTGGCCATTTTTTTATTTTTTATTTTTTTGGCTTATTCAGAGGTGTGCTAGGGATCATTGCCTTGCCGAAATATCCATTTGCCCATAGGTTTGAGCATTCTGGCAAAGGAAACCAGGTTTTTGGCCAAAATGTCTTGTTACTTGCTGGAGTTCATGGTTCATTGACCTTAACAAGAGCATCATGACCAGTAAAGACAAAATAACCCCATAACATCAAAGATTATCACAATAGCTTACGACAGGAATGACATTCTTTTAAACAGTTCAGTAGGACACTGAGAGGTCACAGTACAGTCCCCTACAACTGTGATTTTGTTATAAAAAATGTTGCAATGCAGATTCATTTTGTAGAATTTAATAAGTTTTTTCATGGACCAACAGACCAACACATGCCAAACACAGAAAATAAAAAAATGATAGGAAAATAAGAACCGAGAGAGGAAAGAAGACTGAGGGTGAGAATAAGAACTACATCAGAGAAAGAAAGCTGTAGACAGAGTTGAGAGAGAATGGGGTGGGGGAACAAGAAACTGATGGGTAAACAGAACATTTTAAAAGGCATGCAGAAAGAAGAAAGTAGGGACAAGAATGAATGAGATAAAGCAAGAAAAATGTAAAAGAAGGCACAGAATCAGAAGTGAGACCTGTAAAGAAGATGGAGTGGAGGAATTTTTTAAAACTCAAAATAGCTTTGACAGTTGCATTTCATAGAAGTCACTTATGTTGATACAATACTTGACAAATATATTAAATCACTGAAAATGGAAAATTAATTCTTGCCCATTAAATCATACTATTCGTTCAGACCTATGATACTGGTCAGAGGCTTGACAGTGCATGTCTCTTCAGAGTCATCTGTCAGCTATCAGCCAAATAACTTCCTAGTTTAAGTCCCCTCACTACCATTGGTCAAGTTCATTTCCTCATGTCCTGATAAGACACATATCTTATGTGTTTATAGTTGTCAGCTCTTATAAGAAACAACTAAGTCCACTGTGGTGTGCTTGCCTCAGTGCAGCATGAATATAACAACCATGTTATAGGACTATTCATAAATATTGGGATGGCATTACACAGAGAAGAGATAAATGTGCAGGTGAACAAGAAGCAGCCTCAATATAGTATTTCACCTTTACTCGAATGGTTATTTTATGATCCCTCTTTCAGTGGTTGCCTGGATTGTGATCATTCTGAAATGAGTTTAACATAATTTGCAAAAAGTATTTTGTAAGTATTTTGAAATCTATCTAGTTACAGGAAGAAATATGATGTCTAGCTCACATGAGACAAGATCAATTTCAGGTGTATGCCAAATTAATTGAAAATTGCAACAACACAAAAATACCATTTGTGGAATAATGTAGTAATGGTGATGATGATAAAATGAGGATGACAGTGATGGTGATGATGGTAATAATAATAATAATAATAATAATAATAATAATGTGGAAACTTTGACAAGGTAGGCGGCACTGAGGTTGTATGTGTGACGGTAGTTGCGAGTGGATGAACGTTTATATGTGTGTGAAAAGCATATGTGTGAAAGTGGCTGTTGCATTCCCACATTTATTTTCATTAGACAATGCAGAGCCTACTATTTTGGACTGGAATGTATTGTGTATATGTTGTTGTGGAACTGAAAATCTAAATCTAAATTTTTAAAAAGTATTTTTTAAAGACCCAGTTTAAACAAATTGGAGACAACCATTTTGATATTTCATTCTCATTATTCCAACTTTATCCAAATTCTTGAGTATATGAGTATTTTAGAAATCTTGCAGAAAATTGTGATGTCACATGGAAAACAGATTCTTTATCTAGCCAAAGCAGCTTTGCTACATCATTGTAAAAAAGATTATGGGCACAGCCTTTGCTGTGGTGTACAGGCATCCTACAGGTGCCAGCCTCATTCAATTTTCGAAATGCAACTGTCTTTGAAAGATGGACTTAAATAAAATAAAAATAAAATATTTAATGTATCTAATATACATCCTTTATGATTTTAATTTTGAAAACACAAAAAAATGCTATTTATTTTTCGTTAAAGTAGTAGGAGGGGTAAAGAACGATGTCAAGCTCAGTCAACAAACATAGGCGATATCAGAAGCTAGGTAGATTGATAGCTACCTTGCCAGAATGATATAGCTTGTATGTAACAACACCAGTTACAATTTAAAGATTGTCTTGGGAATTATATCTACCATGCTATTTAGCTAGCTGTCTGGTTGATCATCTAACTGCTTAATTGGCTATTTAAACCATTGTCTCCCAGTTTTCATTGACATGTGGTGAATATGCCAAATGTTTTGCTCAAGTTAACTAAATTATGTTAGCATAATTTAATGTTCTGCTGAAATTGAGTCTTATTTTTTAAAAATAGTATGTTTTCAGAGACAATGGGGGTTAACAACATTCTTGTATATAATTATAATGTCTGTTTATGTAGTTGAAAAGCACAATCAGGTGTTTTGATCCTTCATATAGCAAATACTCTACCAGAAAAACAAAATGGTCGCTCATCTGTAGGTCAAAGTGAAAGCACATGGCATTTTCCTTTATACTCACACAGTGCCTTTACTATTACATACACTAACTATATTTGAAATATTTAGCAATAATTCGTTTCTGTTGTTATTTAGAACATTGCAAAAACATTTTTATCAATTAAATTCACTTTGTAATGTCCAAAAACGACAAAGGTTTAATTTAGCAAGTAGGACATCTTTAATGACGTCATTCAATCCTCCGCCTTTTTGCAAAGATCGCTACCAATCAACACACTGACTGCAACAGAGGAAGTGACGAAAGGATGCTTCCACCAGTGCGAGCTAAAGAGAAGGAAAACGTCTGCCCACTCGGCGCAGTTATTTTTTTCAGTGGGTGGTAAGCCCGCGAAGATTTTTACTGTTTTGCCTTCAGGTTTGATGTTGTAGCTGTCAGTTATATAGAAAGGAAAGGTGAGTTTGATATGTTAAATTTACTTTATATGTCATGTGTCACCATGCATGGTTCTAATTCATGCGTCTCTTTGTCCTAGCTAATGCTAAAAGACATGCAAAGCGAACATCGCATTGTGATGAGGCACTGAGGCTGCAGGACGCCGTACTTATTAGCCGTACGATTGCGCTGTTTCAGGAAACGCGTTTTTTTTATAACATTGTTTCCTTTTTCGAGTATTTACGTAAACGTAAATGCGTAATACGATATGCAAATGTAGAATTATTTTTAAATCCTGAGAACTTCGCCTTATCTTCCCGTTTGAAACTATGCTAGCTATTGCTTGCTGCTGTAGTTGGAACATACAGTGTAGCTACAGAAGCGCATTCTGGCAGGGACTATTTTTCCTCACCACCCCTCGGATGTAGCTAGCATTACGTTTTGGCTTTAATTGCTCAGTAGTTACCACATGAAAATGTGTAATGGCGCATTTCCAATAACATTATGCCATTATAAACGATACTTTTATGGCTTTAAAGAGACTAGCTTGTTAACCGAGTGACTGAGTTATGAATTGATATTCTGAACCCAGTGTGTCAATTGTCAGTGTAATTTAAGCCTAGCTAGCTAGCTTGCCAGGTAGCTAGTTATTGAGCATGAAAACAGTTGCTGTTATCTGGTAGGTTATTTATGAATAAATGATCAAAGGTTGCCTTTACATTTAGCATTGGTTTGAGTATAGATTTTGTTGTGAAGTAAATAAAATTGTTAGTATTCTCATTTCACTTTCTAATTTAATTTAATACATAATATTATCATAAAAAATAAATTTAAAGAAATTGCATATTTTATAAATGAGATTTGCACCAAATATTGTAGCCTGCAACATGTCCTCCCCAGCTCAAATTATGCCTCTGCTATATTATTTAATTATTATCAATATATTTATGTTTTCTGAATAATATAACATTAGCTAAGCACGGTAGAGTGAACTAAATGTGCCATACTTTTGTTGGTTCATGATTACAATTAATGTATTCTGACACAAGTTGAATATTTCCTGTATGATTGAATGGCAAACAAAATACGTAGGTTAGGTTCAGCCATCAATCTTTGATGTTGTGTTTTTTATCTGCTGATGTTGGGGCTCTTTTTTAAAAGGAAAACAGCAGACTAAAACATGTACATTGTTAGTAAATGTGTTGTAGTTATGCGAAATACATTCCAGGGTTGTTTACCTGATATTTGTAATATATTTTAACTTTATCGCTATTTCCAATTTTTCAGTTGCTATTCTGTCAGGCTTCTTTCGGATCAGCTCCAGTGTGTTATTTTCCTATGTTCCCCAGAACTTCTTTTGCCACCCCTTTTGTGATAAAGGGCATGGCATTCACAGCCAGCTACATTGAGATTAACGGTAGCTACAGTAGCTAGTAGTACTTAGTTAAAAGACTAAAAGCAAAGTTGGAGATCGTGGCCATGCCCAAATTTTCCATGAAGTCACACTGTTGCATTCTGGATTATTGAGGCTGCTAGCATGGCAGAAATTGGTATGTTCTATTCATAAATGATTGCTGTCTTTCATTAGGAGTAATGCAGGAAGTTCATTAGAGCGGATTCAATACAAAATTCCTGACTTGTTGTCCCTAATGTGCTGTAATGCTGAAAACTTTTTAATGTTATCCTTGGTAATGGGAGGGTGGGTTTTTGTCAATTTTTTGTTAGTCCAAGAGTTGGAATAATCTTGGAAGGCACTGTAGTTACCTTGCTAACTATGCTATTCTGTCTGCTTGTAGCTGATATTAGCTTTAGAAATGCGATCTTATTCTTGCAGTTACAATGGAGAGAGAGTTTTTACTTTGACTATTGACACCACTTATTTGTGTGATTCCAATGTCTAAATCCATTTCCAACCCATTTATATCCTTGAGTTTCAACATCAGTTGTCCATTGCTTTTGGGATTGAATTTCAAGTAGCCTAATTGCCGTCAATTTGCTCTCTCCTTCTGACAGACGAATCTGGTTTTGGCGTTTGCCAGGAGAATTTTAGCTGTCTGATTCCATATTGCTGACTGTAAAATTTGGTGGAGGAGGAATAAAGGTCTGGGGCTGTTTTTTATGGTGCGGGCTAAGCCCCTTAGCTCCAATGAAAGGAAATGTTAATGCTACAGCATGCAATGCTATTCTAGAGAATGGTGTGCTTGCAACTGTGGCAACAGTTTAGGGGATGGCTTTTCCTGTTTCAGTATGACAATGCCCACATGCACATAGCAAGGTCTATAAAGAAATGGTTTGCCAGGTTTGGTATGGAAGAACTTGTCTGGCCTGCACAGAGCCCTGACCCCAACCCCATCGAACATGGTATGAATTGGAACTCCAACTACGAGCCAGGACTTATCGCCCAACCTCACTAATGATCTTGTGGCTGAACGCAAGCGAATCGCTGCAGCCAGGTTCCAAAATCTTGTAGGAAGCCTTCCCAGAAGAGTGGATGATGTTATAGCAGCAAAGGGGAGGACCAAGTTCATATTAATGCCCATGGTTTTGGAATTAGATTTCCAACAAGCACATATGGGTGTGATGTTTGGGTGTTCACATACCTTTGGCTATGTAATGTGTCTACATCAGTGATTCTCAAAACAATCGGTCCTGGGGACCCCCTGTGTATGCTGGCATTTTGTTAAACCACAATTGCAATCTTCAAATTTTAACCAGCTTTTAATATTTTCTCAACTATGTACTTTTCAGTGGGATTATTTGTACTCTTTAGCCACATTATGACAGAAATGGCTATGCATGCCATAAAGAATAAAATTTCCATGTTCACATTGTGCTTCTTGTGCTATGTTGCATACAGTTGCATAGGAGGTTAATTATTTTAACTGATCAAATGAAAGACTGAGGTGAATTTGTAGGCTGCTAATTGGTGGAAGTGTGGACACCTGACCACTAAAACTAACCGTCTGGAAGATGATGAAGTCAAAGACCAGGCAAATGATAACGTGCCAAACCTGCACTGTGTTAATAGGTTTATGAAGAAAATATGCACTTTTTCAACAACCTAACTAGGAAACCATCGATTAACCTTAGTTTTTCATTTGATTAAAAAAAAAAAAAAAAAACTGTTGCCTATTTTCATGTAATTGTTTGCAGTATAGCGCAATATGAGCATTGTGCTCTATTGAACATTTATTCTTCATGGCACGCATAGCTATATCTGGTGTAATGTGGCTGAAGAAAAACACCCAATTAAGAAAAATGAATAGCTTGCTAAAATTCTAAGATTGCAATTGTGGTTGGAAAAAAAATCAGCATACACAGGGTTTGAGAACCGCTGATCTACATAGCTACTTATTCAAATTTAACTGTATTTGATTTAACTGGATCTTGCTGGATATTTCTAGCCAATAATCTAGATGTTTGTAATGCTAGAAGAAAAATGTATTTATGTGCTATATGTTTGTCTATGTATTGTACAAGACATTTCTATAAATCAGGTACAGTTTTCTAAAATTATTTTTAAACAGGCTATATTTGATCAAAGTAGTATCAATATGGATTTAGTCACCAAAGCCTTATTATCCCAGCCAGCAAGATGGCAGATGCAGACTTATTCATGGAGTGTGAGGAAGAGGAGTTGGAACCATGGCAGCAAATGAATGATGATGTGGAGGATGAAGAAGTTGGCGTTATAGAGAATAAGACCAATGCAGGTAAGTACCGGGCCAAGTTTCCCCTGCTATTGGATATAAAGCGGTTTTAACTTTAAGGAGGGATGGAGGGGGTCATGAGTAATTCATTACCTGTGGGTAGTTTCATCTGCGCTGGTGTTTGTGCTTGATCTAGAGGTAAAACAATGTCCAAAAGAGATGTACATTTTGAGGCACCTTGTATTTTTGTAATTGACTCAAGTTGCCAGGTTCCTTTGGTAGTTTTCATTTAGTTTTACTTTAAGCAATACGAAAGTCTGAAAATGGGATATTCATCTATGGGGGTATGGGGGTCTCAAATGCATACATACATGTAAGTGATCCACAAATACATGTAGCTGATCCACAAATAAATGCTGTGGAGTCACAATTAAATGTAACTGATCCACAAATAAATGGAGTTGGTTCACATTTGTGCATCGCCCTGTCGCATGCATTTGTGGATTTTTGGAGACAATCCTCACGGCACGATTTGTGAAAAATTCAGAATGTTTTCTTTTCTTTCTTTTTTTTCCCACTGAGCCTGGTCCAGCCAATCAGATTTTGAGACATCCTTTCGCAAAAGCCACATTACTTTGACTAATCGCAGCACATATACACTTTAGGATTGTGTTGTGTGTTGGGAAGATTTCTGTAATGGCCATCTCTTTGATCAATGAATAAAACCTTCAAACCTTGAACCAAAAAGGCTTCATTCATTGATCGAAGAGATGGCCATAATAGCAATCTTCCCAACTGAGCAGTTGTCTTGGTGCTGCACAACACAATCCTAAGGTGTATATCTGCTGCGATTGGTCAGAGTAATGTGGACAAAAAAAAACCTATTCACAGATTTTTATTTTCGAATTGTGCCATGCGGATTGTCTCAACTCCACAAATAAATGCAAGCAACTGGCAGTACCTGGACACTAGTTGGTCTGGGGCTGTTTTTCATGGTTTGGGCTATGCACTTTAGTTCCAGTGATGGGAAATCTTAATGCATTGACATTTTAGATGATTCTGTGCCTCCAACTTTGTGGCAACAGTTTGGGGAAGGCCCTTTCCTATTCCAGCATAACAGTGCCCTCGGGTACACAACAAGGCCCATATAGAAATGGTTTTGTTGACATTGGTGTGGAAAAACATGACTGGCATGCACAGAGCCCTGACCTCAACCCCATCCAACCCCTTTGGGATCAGTTGGAAAGCCAACTGCGAGCCGGGCCTAATCGCCTAATCAGTGCCCAACCTCACTCATGCTCTTCTGGCTGAATGGAAGCAGATCCCTACAGCAATGCTCCAACATCTAGTATAAAGCCTTTCCAGAAGAGTGGCGGTTCTTATAGCAGCAAAGGGTGGACCAACTCCATATTAATGCCCATAATTTTGCATGAGTTGTTCGATGTCAGGTGTCCACGTACTTTTGGCCATGTCGTGTATTTCAGCATCTTGCTTCTTAAGTACTATTTATCCCCCCCATATTGCTCAAACCATTGTTTTGTATTTGTAGCCCCTCTCAGTGTGATGAGTCCCAGCGCCTCTTCTGTGGCCATAGTGCCCCCTGTTGCCACTCCTTTGGCACTGCCCATTGTATCAACACCCTTGGTTGTCTCCAGTGCAACCGTCGCCAGTGATGGCAAGAAGTCCATGGTTTCCCTGTTCACCAATGCCACATGTGAGTATCTGCACAGTCACATGTACTGCAGATGTAAGCACGCCTAATAGCTTAAAACATTTTCCTAGACATATATTTATTATATAACGCCTCAGGAAGAAATTAGCCATACCTTTATCTTTGAGAACAAGAATTTCGAAATGTCTCTTGGCAGTGGTTTATGAGATTTGATGATAAATGTGTATCATGGTGTCAGACCTTTGTGTCGATCCCTGAGAGCTCACCCCTGCATATGTTGCGTGTCTATTTCCTGTTTCGCAGCGCCAGTTTCCTCTGTGCTGCCTCCCTCGGTGGCACCTCAAGGCATCCCACACTCCATGCCCTCGCTGGTGCCCCCAGGGCTGCCCAAGCCCGGCCCTGGCCAGCAGCTGATCCTGACACAAAGCCCTGGGGGCCTCAGCACTGTGGCTATGTCACAGGTGCTACAGCCTATGCAGATGATGCCCACTGCTGCACCCGGCCCCGGTGCTGCCAACAACCAGCCAATATTCTTCACCACACAGGTATGGCCATTTCAGCAAGCCCATGTGATTTCTCAGCAGGCCTGTGGGATGACCTGCAAGGCTACAATGGGATTAGTGAAGCCACTAAACAGAAATGGCAAAATATTGGTTAAATGTATGGAAGGACAAGAAGCTAGATGAAAATATGCCAAAATGGCTCAGACAAAAGTAGTAAATCATAGCAGTGATGATAAACATAGATATTCATGCATATAAAGATGCCTTTTTGGGCTTAGCGATTGAGTGGAAATGGTGATGGGAAGTAGGAGATAACAGTGCTGCTTTTCCATCAAGAGGGAGCAGTCGCTTTCAGCTGTCCTGATGCAAGAATGGAGCTCAAGATTCTCCCCTCTTTCGCAGTTCCATTTCATAACTCGCACGACAAAGTCTAAACCTGATGGATACAAAAAAAAAGAAAAGGATTTAACAGCAAGGATCCCAACAGTGCTTACTGGTTTCTAGGACTGTTGTTTACAGTACATCTCTTTCCCGTGTTGCAGGGGTTCCCGGTACGAAACGTGAGGCCTGTTCAGAACCCGGTCAACCCACTAGGGATCGTGCTGAATGTGCAGCAGGGGCAGACGGTGCGGCCCATCACCCTTGTGTCAGGTAATTCATTTGCTTTCAGTTGGTCTGCACCTCTTCACCTGGGGTGTGGGTGTTCCCTTTAAATTAGGTTGCCGTATATCCGATTTTAAAGTATTCTCAACACAAATTACAGGATGCTACTGTTACGGTCATGACTCGTTACTTTCCGGATGGAGTTCCCGGGACAACGTACCCGGTTGTCCCTCCCATACGGCGGCGCTGCTGGCAGGTGTACTCTCACATTCTTGCTGTTGAGAATTTAAGTGTCCGGTGGAGCGCCCTGTGACCGTCAGTTTGTGTTGCAGCCCCGGGCGCTCAGTTCTTCAAGCCGGCGGTGGGGGTGCCCCAGGTGATGCCCCAGGTGGTGCCCCAGCCCATGCGCCCTGCCAACCAGGTGGCGGCGCGCCCGCCGACCAGCTCCTACACGACGGTACAGATCCCGGCCACCCTCACCATCCGCAGCACCGCCCCGCTGACCCAGCCCCTCACCACCATGGCGGCCACCGCAGGCACTCAGCCCCTCCAGTCGCCTGGGCCCCCCTCCAACGCGCCCACCAAGCTCGGTAAGACCGGCCAAAAGGGATGCATTTCTTAAGTTCTTTCGGATAACCGATGCTGTAGCTTGTCTGGGTGGCTTTTACCCTTTGAGGGTGTTTTTCACTTCATGACCAAGCCTTTCATGCCTGCCACTGATCTACCCATAAGCCCTCCTCACAGAAGGTAATGGAGGCCTTTCTGTTCAGCCTGACTGTGACCGTGCCTTGTCCTTACCTTGAGTTAGGAGTGAAGTGTGGCATAGCTTTTTGGCTCAATACAGTTCATTAATTAGGCAGTTCCTGAATGGAATAATGTATTGTACATGCCAAAAAAAAGAAAAGCATTTCTAAGACAGAAAAACTGTTTAAAAAATGGCCTGTTATTGAACTTTTGCAGGAGTGGTTGTGGCTGAGGAATGTATTAGGGTTAAGGATTTCACAGTGTATCAGGTCTGTATTTACGATCCTAAATTTGAAAATGAGAGGATATGAATTGAATTCATTGTTTAACTGAATTGCTTAACTGTATCTTTCCAATTCTGCAACTACACTCCACTTGGATTTAAGGAATGTCTCTCTTTCATAACTTCTCAGGCAAGCTCCTACTAACAGATCTACAGAATCTTCTAATGAATCTTCATCGGAGTATAGCAGGGCGACGAATGCCAGCTTCAGCTCCTAATATTTTTTTCTCCCCATAACTTTTTTTAGGTAATGCTAATCTCTAGCCAAGCGAGCAGAATGGCTACACACCATGATGTACTCCCCTCCTTTCACACACCCCCCCATTCCTCCTCACCTTTTTCCCGTTTCAGAGCCCAGAGGAAGGGAAGTCCTCAGTGTAATAACATGGCAGTTTGGCTTCGGGTGCTGATGTGGGGCTGGGGTGGGGGGGTTCCCTGAGGGAAACGGCCTCGGGGGGGGGGGGCCTGAGGGAACGGCGGCGTGGAGCGGGCGGGGTGCGTGCTGTGTCTGACGTTTGGAATGCGGTAGGGTCCCTGGGCAAGGAGACGGGAAGGAGCCGGCGCTTCCTGATGCAGGGGGACACGGTGCTGGAGGTACAGGAGCCGGGGGACGATGAAGGTAAAGGGGCCGTGCTCCCGCGGCCACTTCTCAGGCGCTGGCCCGCCTCATCCTCTGCCTGACTGCAAGGAAGGCTCGGCTCCAGAGCCTCAGCAGCGGCACACGCAAACAGCGCTGCTGCCACTGGCGAGGGCTGGAGAGAGCAGAGGTGAAAGGATACAGGCCCCATCCATGAGAAATGATGCTTGTTTACAAAACATAGTGGGAAGTCTGGGAGGGGAGTTAAAAAGAAAAAATAATAATAATAATTGCAAACCAAAAATTCAGGTTTGCAGGCATTCACTTTGAATTGAGGGATAAGTCACCACTTGCAAATTTGTTGATTTCATTTTTTTTTGGGTCACCCAAAACATCTCACCCTACCCTCCCCATTCTTAACCTTGATTGAATCTTTTTTTAGAAGCTGGGTGGTGGCCAAAAACAACATTTCCCAGGAATCCCTCCTTTGCCCCAGGCCAAGCGAGTTCTGTGAGCAGGCAGAAATGAGCTGTGGCTGCTGAGCCTCTCCCTGAGTGGGAGTGAAGGTGTGTTTATAGGGCCCGTGTCAACCCGACCGTGTGTTTGTTTTTCGTTCCCAGTGAACGTGTGTAACCTGGTGACTGTTAAGCATGGAGACAACAATCCGGACGTGCAGAAGCTGATGAACATGGTCAACACGGTCGGCCCACCCCCAGTGGCGCAGCCGCAGGCCCTGCAGGTTGTTATGGCCAACAACAACGGTCCCACAAACGGACTGAACTCTGCCCCCGCCTCAGTGCCTCCCTCCTCGCCCCTCGACAGCATTAAAGGTCGGGGATCAAACTGATCTTTCTCAGCGCCTACAAACAAACGCTGTATCCATTTATTACTATGGCTGGAAAAGCAGTGTAGCACCTACCTGTAATAACCTTAGTCAAGTGCTTCTAATGTTAGACTTCTAATGTTATAAGAAAACTGGTTAATCCGTGAGTGTTTATTGAATATCAGTACTTAACAATAAATACTAATGCTATAGTGTAGAGAAACCTCTTGTTAATGCATGCTGAATGTATATACCTTAGATATGTGTACAACATCACAGAAGTGTACTGTTTTATCATGAGTATGCACATTATTATTTAGCACTGATTTAGTGCTTTTAGTTTATTTTTCTTTAATGTCCTTTCAAGGGTTCTTGGTGATACTGGGTGCATGCACACTCAAATTGAACCCTGTTGACAGCTTTGTAGAAATTGTTTGAGTGCTTGTTGGTGCTTTATAGCACCATAAATGACCACAGAACAAAAATATCACCCCTGATGTGCATCCATGCAGCTTTTCTCTGCAGTTCCAGAGCTTCTAATCGACTTGAAAAAAGGGATGCACCTCTTATAGCTATTTCTTAGATGGTTGTTTATATTATATTATGTTATAATGTAGCTAACATTTTCTGTTAAGGTTTGAATGAATAGACTATGTATTGTAGTCATGTATTTATGAAATGCAGTAACACAGCCCAGTGCTTTTATTTTATAGCCTGCTGGGGTCTAGTTTGTAATCCACTCCCAATGCTGGAGGGAGCAGAGTTGTGTGCTACAGTGCTGGTGATTCCAGTGTTTAATATTTATTAGTGTTTGTTACCTTGTCAGCAGTAAGCTGCATGTCAGACTCCTGTCTGTTGTTTAAGATAAGTGTTCGGTCCATTTGAACAGTACAGTCCTGGTGTCGGTGTGATTCTGATCTTGTGTGCCCCTGTGTTTTTAGTGGGTCCTGCCACATCCGTACCTTCCACCCATGCCTGCCCACGCTGTGGAGCCCAGTTCAGAATGTTGGAGGCTCTTCGGGGACATATGTGTGTAAGTGTGTGTATGGGGATTGCGGGCCTGTGGGAAACTTCAGTGTGCTCTGTTATCTTATTACCCAGCAAGTGGAAGATGCATATAATTCTTGATACTCAACTTAATAAGCTTATCTTGGCTGGACACTGGGCCCGAATCTCTTAAATGCGTGTGCTTTTGACTTGGGCTTAATGTGAAATGCAGTAGCATTTTAGTTCAGACCTTATTTCCCATTTTGGCTGTGCGGCATGACAAACCAATGCAAATTCGAAAAAGGACGATAACGGTTAAAGCAAAAGTTGGGGGGAAAAATGCTTTCAAGGTGTTTTTCATAGTGCACTGTAATTGATCCACGTTTCCATTTTTTCTGCCAGTGATGAGTAATGATGACTGCAATAAACGGTCTCTGTTTCCCCACACAGTTCTGCTGTCCAGAGCTGAGTCTGAAGTCATCGGAAGGCCCAAAGCCCGTGACCACCAACAGTGCCCCCGTCCCGCGGCCCGCCGTGACCCCGCCCACGCCACCCAAGCCGCTGCCGACGCTGACCTCCACGGGCCCGTCTCCTCAGCTGGCGGACCGAATCCCCAGCGCTGCCCTGGACTCCCAGGGCAAGCTGATCATGCTGGTGGACGACTTCTACTACGGCACCTGTGAAGGCGTCCGCGGCCGGGGCTCCACGGAAGTGCGCGAGCACAGGCTCTTCAAATGCCTCAGCTGCGCCAAGAGGCTCAAGAACAACATCAGGTCAGAGGCACAGAAGCACCTCACAGTTCTGGCAGGGGAAAGTGTCACCTGGCACAGAACAGTTCTTTGCATTTGGATGATATTGGTAGAAAAGTCTGATCCTTTTCTGTTAACTTGGGAATATTCTGTTAACTCAAGAACATCACCTCATGTGTTCAGAGGTTAATTATAGAGGAATTGACACTCAGGGAGTGAAGGCACTCTCCGTTTTATGAATGTAGGAACTGGCGCCGTGGGCTATGCGTGGCAAATTGTGGTCACTCACTCACTTACTCAAGGACAACCTTTGCGGGAGGTTTGGTGGGACGCATGCGCAGGTATTGCTCCGTTTAGTAGGACGCATGCGCAGGTGGTAAGGCACAACATTTTTAAGCACAGCTTTATCGCCTAACGTTACCTTAGCTAACCCTAACGTGTTCGCGTTTCACCTACTTTAGCTAACCTAGTTAGCGCGTACGGTTCGCCTACTTTAGTTAACCTAATTAGCGCGTACAGATGCTATCCTGCACGCATGAATAGGAGCTAAGGACACACAGCTTCAACCACCTATACAGATGTATGGACACACGGAGGACAACAAATAACGTTACAGAGGTGAGGACGTGCCATAGCTAGCTATATAGTATGGAGGGCAAAACAGAGCTATAGAATGTCGCCAGCAGTGTATTCGCGTGAGCTCGACAACACATTTCTTATAGAAAAGGTAGTTTGTAGCCTTTTTTTAGTTCATTACAGTGGTGGTACAAGTGACAAGAAGTGGTACTGTTCTGTTAGCTTTTATTGATCACCGTACAAAGTTCATGTAAAGTAGCTAGGACAATCTGACAGCACTAACCCATAAAAATGTACTGTGAATGGTACTTGCTCGATCGAGCGGTAAATGTGAAAAACATTCGATTACAGTCAGCAGCACTGAAATTTTCTGTCACACTCTCAATAAACGGCAAAACTCCCAGTAGAAGATTGAATTAAATCTTTTAACGTTATATATATTCTGAAGCGTTATCGATTCTGCTTGGCCACAGTGAGTGAAACTAGGCGATCTGAGCGTATAGTTTCTATGTAAATTACATCAAAATTCAGCCTTGTTGTTTGCTACCGAAACTTCACAGCACAGTCATTGCCGTTATCATGATTGTAGCATGAAGTGTCTATTTTCAACCGACTGCCATATATAAGCGTGTAAAATCAACCAAAAAATATAGTTCACCAAGTTGCGCTAAGGGTCTGGACGGTTTCATGCTTGTTTCAATGACTCCAACAATACCATGGCTGTTTCTAGTATGGCAGAGGAATCAACAAAATTCCTTTGAAACGTGCAGGTTTTTAAGACATGGTTTCAGTGACCATGCTTTCATTGATTCCATGTTTCCACATTGACTCAATTGTACTGTAGTGCAATTGATTTAATGTGGAGAAATTGGCTTGTTAAAACAGGAAAAGTGCATTACTCAGTTATTTCTATTGTGATGGGGGTGGAGGGTCCAAATTTGTCATGAAGTAGTCTGTTTTTTCTTATTTACTCTGGAGCACAATGGGCCAAATCTTTGTTGCTTATCACCTATAGGCTGTTGTTGAAGGTCACTTAATGCTCTGGGGATTAAAACACTGGCACCAACCTTGAGTATGGAAATGCAATTTTTCCTGCTTGCTGCAGGTGGCAGCACGAGGAAAGCGCCACATTCATGTTTTATAGTGAAACTATTATTATCCTTGACCATTTTGGACTCTGCTACACATTTACAGTTTTCACCTGAGTAAATGTAACCAATGGACTTTGGCAGAGGCGGAACAAGCCCAATGGATGAAACAAAATACAAAAGCGTAACTTGTGCTTAAATTTGTCACTCATAAGTTAGACGGAAGTCTTTTGCAGTTTGAATTTAGATCTGAGTTTGGGGGGGGTGTGGGGGGGACGCGGTGTAATGCATTCCATAATTTATCTTGAATTCTGGCCCTTCTGTATGCCCCATACACAGGCTGATGAATCACATGAAGCACCACGTGGAGCTGGATCAGCAGAACGGGGAGGTGGACACCCACACCAACTGCCAGCACTGCTACCGCCAGTTTCCAACACCGTTCCAGCTGCAGTGCCATCTGGAGAGCGTGCACAGCCACTACGAGTCGACCAGTACGCCACTCCACCCTCTCTCCCCTGTAGTAGGGTTCTCAGTGTGCCTGCTTTGGCCCATGCATTGTTTTCACTCTGACACCTGACCTGTAATTCACCTTCTGCAACCAAACTGCTGATTCCATCCTCATTCACAGCGCCAAAAGTGCACAGATGCTTATTCTTGAGTTTGCTCTAGCTTATTCTAGCTGCTCTGCATACTCATTTTCCATATGAATTGTAAATGTCACAAGAACAGCTCATTCCATGAAGGGGCCATGGTTCAATTACCAAGCAAGCTAATTCAATGTTAGCCTCAACCTTTTTCTGGTTGTGTTCATTGTGATTGATATCTCTGATCTTTAATGTACATTTTTATTAATGAAGAGAGCACTTAAACTGTTATCTTCACACAAGTATGGATGATCAATATGCAAGATGAGGAGTGTTGAGTTGTGTTATTTTTGTGTGCAGCCAAGTGCAAGATCTGTGAGTGGGCGTTTGAGAGTGAGCCAGTGTTCCTGCAGCACATGAAGAACACCCACAAACCAGGAGAGATGCCATACGTCTGCCAGGTAAATGCCAGCCTGCTTCATTTCATAATAAATAGCAATTTGGGTTGGACCAAATTTTAAGTCCGCCTGAACATTTTTCATACGTTTGTGTGGTGTGGAGGGGGGGGGGGTTTAATTGAATTACTTACAAACGGTTTCTATTTTTGGCTGGACCGCAACAGCGGGGCCAGCCCTACAAACGCGAATGTCTGTGCCTGAGTGAGTGATTCAGTTACACCATTGGTCGGCCGGATGAAGTGTGTTAGGTCCGGCCATATACTAGGTTTTGACTTGATCTTGTTTGTCTGAGTGACACATTCTTTCTCAATGTTCGCCCTACACTAAAGGTGTGTGAGTACAGGTCCTCCTTTTACGCGGATGTGTACAACCACTTCCGCGCCTGGCACGAGGACACCAGGAATCTGCTCTGCCATTACTGCCTCAAAGTCTTCAAAAACAGCAATGCCTACCAGCAGCACTACATCCGCCACCAGGTACGCGTGGGCCTCCTGTGACTGTGTCACCTGGGCCTGGCTGCTGCTCGCGCATGACTGCAGCACTATAAGGCTTTACCACGTAGAGCAGCGTGTGACTCTGCCACTCGCATGTCATAGTGTCCTTTTTCCATTTGTGAGGTTAATGTTGGAAATGATTTGGTTGTTATATGGAGGGAGGTTGAGAGAGAGAAAGATATTCTTACATTTTACACTGTTTAGTTTGTTTAGTCTGTGTACGCAAACAGTGTTATCCTTTTGAAACTAATTAGTACATTTTCCTTTGTTCAGAGTCCAGGTCAAACAGTGAACAGTCACAAACTAGATTAAAAAGGGTGTTTTGCAATATACTTTCAGATTTTGGGCATACATGCTCCCTGGCTTGTTATGCTCTGGTTGTGGAAAACACAATAAAATTCTTATTCATATGCATGGAATATTTTCAACTGGAAAATCTTTGAGAGCATTTAAAGATGCACAGTGTATATGTTGTCTCAGCCCATCATAAGGCTGAGACCTACGGTTTAATCTTTTTCTGACCAAGGTCCTCCAGATTCTTCCTTGATTGCCTTTTCAACTACAAAACACAGGTCCGATAAGGTACATACTCATTACGTAACAGTTATACAAGTATATTGCACTTGTATCGTTATCTTGATGCTGTAGCTTGTTGTCACGCCTGCTTGTCTGACTTAACATTACTCTCTGACCTAGCCTATGCATACTGTGTGAACTGTACTTAATGTGTTCAAGGCTATGAATAACTGTTACATAATGAGTATGTACCTTATCGGACCTGTGTTTTGTAGTTGTTCCAATGACCTTCGGTGTGCACTTATTGTACGTCGCTTTGGATAAAAGCATTTGTCAAATAAATGTAATGTAATTTAAAACTTTATTTATTCTGAATTCTAAGAAATCTGTTAAGATGTCAAGGTCTTTGCTTGTGACATGAACAGTTCTTGGTTTAAGTTCTCATCCTCTGCTTTTGTACTTTGCGTACACAGAAGAAGACGGTGTACCACTGCAATAAGTGCCGTCTTCAGTTCCTCTTCACCAAGGACAAGATCGATCACAAGATGTACCACCACAAGACCTTCCGCAAACCCAAGCAGCTAGAGGGGCTTATGCCAGGGACCAAAGTGAGCCTCATAGATAAAATATGACTGACAACTTTTAATCTGTTTCTGATTTGAAGAATACAGATTTTGTAGTCGACAAAAATTTTGTTCTGCTGTCAGCTAAAAACAAGGTCTTTAAAAACAAGCCAAACTTATTTTTAAAGACCTAACCATTATAATGACACCTTAAAGTGATAGCTCACTTTCTGGGGTGTGTTGATATTATTTCAGTTTTAGTTTTGATGGCTTAGATTGGCTCCATCCGCTTTTGTGTGCACTGGAGCATATTTTGGATACCTACAGAAGCTTCTGACAGCCTGCTGGCCTTACAGCGGCTTGCACGGAGGAATTGGGCTTTGCGGTTTATAAATCTAAAATCGCATCTGAAGTTGCTCCAGTGTGTTTCTCACTAATGCCCCAGTTGGCATCTTTACCTGCCTTTGACTATATCAGAACATTAAAAGATTTGATGATAAGTCATCAACAAATCGGGTAATTTGGCCCATCTAGCATCTTCAAATAATGACATCCCATGTGTCTACACTAGTTCTGTGGCCCTCACAATTTCCTTTCATCTGCATTTGAACACTTTAGTTGATGATGTGTTACTTTTGTGAACTCATCTGTTTTATTCCCCCCCCCCGGGGGGGCCGAGTGCTTTGTATAAATTTGAGTCTGTGCCTAACAGGTAACCATCCGGGCATATGCAGCGCAGAACAAGGCCACCAGGCTGCCCCCTGTGGCCCCGCCTGTGGTCTCCCCTGGAGTTCTGCCTGCTCCCACTGGAAGAGACACCCCCTCTCCACACGTGGGCAGAGTTGTCCCCAAGTCTGTGCAGACCCCCAGCCACGCTCAGAACAAACTACAAATCACTACCAAGAAGAGATCTGTCAGTAAAATGCTGGAGCTGCTGACCAAGTTCCAGGAACAACGGTGAGTTCACACCCATGCTCCAAAAAAAATTCACTTGCTCTCTGTCAAAGTGTTTGCTTTACATGAAAAAATTGTTCTTTGAAATCATCGTAGCAGATAAGAATAAGGTTTACTTACAGATTATGATTTGCAATGTCGTTTCAAGCACAAACATGGCACCACATTTAAATGGTGGAAAGTGAGAAAAGTATTCTTGAGTTCTCAATGTTATTCCTGGAGAGTTGGTCTCACTCTCGTTGCTCTATTGGTTAGGGAAGTATTGGTATTGTGAAATGAAGGTTGTGACTTGGGACTGTGTTTGATCCACTTGTCTTGTGATCTTCCCACAGGGCAACACTAGGAAAACAGTTGTGTCTGGAGTGCAACTTTGAAGTCCCCGACTTCCCCAACCATTACCCCACCTACGTTCATTGCTCCCTGTGCCACTACGGCACCTGCTGCTCCCGCGCCTACGCCAACCACATGATCATGTGCGTGACAAAATACTTGAGAGGGATGGGGCAATTATGCTGTATGGCACTTGCTGGTTGGTAATGGTGCAGTGCTGCCAATATGAATCTGAATGGGGGATTTATAAACCAGAAGGTTTATGACTGTTGAATGTCAGTTTGCCACAATCCCGTTATCTGCCTTTGTTTCTGTCCAGACTTGTTTTCTTTGCTTTCTAATTGCTGTCATGCTTCTGTTGCAGTAATCATGTACCTCGCAGCAGCCACAGATACCTGACCATGTACAAGAAACTAACACCGAGGTAAATGGGCACATTTTCTTCTGCCTCATCTGTTGTCTTGATCCATTAGTATTTATTCTTCTCTATGAGCAGTATTCTAACAGTTCCCCATTTTAATGCCCTTTCAGTGGGGTGAAGTTGGCCTGCGCGTCCTGCAAGTTCGTCAGTGGGATGGGAGATGAAATGGCCAAGCACCTTGTCCAGAACCCCAGCCATAGCTACAGTCTTTGCACCCGGATAGGTGGGTGTCATGAAGTCTTCGCGACATCGCTGTGGGAGGGGAGCTGCCTTGGTCTGTGCATGTGTGTGACATTTAACGGGAAGAAAACCTACGTCAGCATTTCACACTCATATCGGCTTTAAAAGCAGAGGGTGGAGCAGTATTATTTTGTTTTGTGTCCGGATGTGTGTCTGGTGTAGTGTAGTGATTATGAAAAGTTAATAGATAAGGCTAAATCTATTATGGTGCAGGAGGTAACTGACACTGTTTATGGGCCTCTCTTGGAACTCTCCACCAGTCTATTTCACTGAATCACTGTACTGCGCACAGCTATGCACCTTACTTCACTGTAGGTAAACCCCATTTACAGGTTCTGGCCACTTGGCCTAAACAGTATGCAAGAATATGGCTTTTCCATTTTACCCTACCCCCATTTCCCCCTTGGTAACACTCCACAGGAATAATGGAGAAGTTCTCATGAAAGCACTGGAACAAGGGAATCAAAGCTGACATTCTAAGCAAATGGAGACTTGCAAAAGTGGAGTTAAATAATGTGGACAGCTGGACAAATGCCACTGAGGAACTGCAGACCACCACAGTTTTCTAAACACTTTTTTTCTCCATGACCTTATGAGCCTGAGCAAACTTGATTTGTTTCCTGCTATGAGGCTGCTTTGCATTTTCTTTTTCTCAGCATGGTTTATGGAGTAAGAGCAAAGTAAAGTGTAAAAGAATAAGCCCAGAGGAGCAGAAGACTAACTGTTGTTCCTGTGACCCCCCCCCTCCCCTCCCCACAGAACAGCTGGAGTCAGATTTTGAAAACTCCGATGTTGAGGAGGAGGAACCGGGAGGGGAAGGAGGGAGTGAAGTTGAAGTTTTGGGGAAGCCACACTGTGGGGCCATGAACTGCTCTGAGAAACAACTGAAGAGCCTCACTGTGCCAGATTTTACAGACGTGTCTGGACCCTACCACTCCCTGAGTAAGACAAGTGATGCCATCGACTACTTCCACTTGCTCTTCCCAACCTCACTCCTGGAAGTAATCGCTGAGGAGACCAATGCCTATGCCATGTCTCGCCAAGTTTTGGGTCAGGGCGACCCAGGATGGAGGCCTGTCACGGTTGCAGAGATCCAAGGTTTCATGGGCCTCAGTGTCCTGATGGGTCTGCAGAACCTCCCGGAGCCTGAAATGTACTGGTCCTGGCAGCACTGTGAGAGCTGCCTCACCTTCCTCAAGACAATGCCAGCTAAACGCTTCCACCAGATCTGTGTACACATTCGGGCCTGCAGGGAGAATGCGGATTGGTCAGACAACCCCTCTGATAGACTGCGTATGATTCAGCCCTTGCTCGAGGTGTTGGAGGACACTATATGGGAGACCTATCTTCCCAACAAGTGTCTGACCATCGACCAAGCTCTCCTGACCAACTTGGAGGTTGAGTGCAGTGAGGAGAAGCAAAGCAAAGGTCAGATGCGGGTGTGGCTGCTGTGTGACTCCAAATCAGGGTATTGCCACCGCATGCTAATTGAGACCCAACAGGATGAGCAGAAGGATGGGGTGCCAGGCTCCAGGGTGGTACTATCCCTTTTGAATGGTCTTCAGGGCAAGAACCACCAAATCTTTCTGGCCAGCTCCCTAATATCTTTCCCCCTCATGCAGAAGCTGCTGGACCAGGATATCTATAGCTGTAGCTCCTTCCCTCCACACTCTCCTATGGTTCCCAAGGAATTCTGGGAGCAAGGCCAGCTGAGCCATTCTGGGGACTTCTTTCAGCAGGTGTTTGGCCCTGTACTGGTCACACGATGGCAGGATAGCAAGGAAATGTGCTGCGTGTCGACTAATTCTGAGCCAGGGCTAACCGACACTGTGTGGAGGAAGTCTCAGGTCAAAGCTGGTGAGCTTTGCCCCATCCAGCGACCCAAGGCCTTCCGGCTGCTCCAAGAAAATATGCGGGGTGTGGACATCTGCAACCAGCTGCAGGCCTGCAACCCTCTGGGTGGGCTGATTCGGGACACGTGGTGGCGCTGCCTTTTCTGGTATTTGCTCAACTTGTGCATAGCGAACTCGTTCATCTTGCTTCGTGAGAGCCGCAAAGACAGCCCTCCCCTGTGGGTTCAGGGCGGTCGCTTCTCCCAGGCCAAGTTTCGCAAGCGCCTAGGCCACCAGCTAGCCAAATGCACTCAGAGAGGAGTTCGCAGGCAATTTGCAGAAGAGCGGGGAGTTGCACCCAAAGGAGGGGAAGGAGGAGAAGTGAGGCACAGGCTGGATAAAATCACAGCCAAGACCAAGCGATGCAAGAACTGCAGCGTGAAGAATCTGCGACACGAGAGCGTGTTCGGCTGCATTGCGTGCAGGGTCAACCTATGCAAGGGCAGCCGCTGCTTCTGGGAGTACCATGGCCTCTCGCCCCACAACAGAGGTCAACAGTGGCTCCCTGGCCCCAGCAGCCCATGTGGAGGAACTCTGCCACTGTCCTCCGCACTTAACACATATGTTATATATGCACATAACATGCAGCAAATACACACTGTGTGCATACTGGAGGCAAAGTGTAGTAATGGCTATTTAATGCTGTTTGTAAATGACTTTCAAAATATCTTGAATAAGGCAGACTAGGTCTGTCTTATGGCAGGTGCTGTTGAATTCACAAGTTGGGGGTCTTAAGTACTGTAAGGTGTGTGTGTCATAATGCGCTCGTTTTCCAGTATTAATGGAAATGCATTATAGAATATTCAATGGCTGTGATTAATATGATGGGGTTACATAAATGTTGAAAACCGTAAGATAAATGTTGAATGTAAAAAGTTCGTTAGCAGACCTGCCTCTACATGACTGGTTAAAAAGGTAGCAAGTGGCCATATGAGTAACTGGTGAGTCTAACTCTAACTTAAAAAACAATTTGTTGTTGTATTTGTATTATTGCTAATATTTCTTTTCATTTTGCTTTTTTTCAGTTCCCCCAAGAATTGGATTCACTATGAAGAGGTATTTAATAAAATGTTCTGTATATTTTTGCTCACTATGTGAAATAATGCATGAAGAATGGTTCTATGATAAACTCCCTTACAAAGCACGCTGATCTAATGACTTGAAGTGCGGCATGTTCTGTGAGTGATCTGTATTGAGCCTTAGTCGTACACCTAGTTGTGTTGTCCTATTTTAATTAATAAAAAAATAGTATGTCAGTCTATGTGTAAAGCCTGGTGCTAGTAATACTTGTTTTTCAGAAAGGCAAATCTCAGTTAGTTAAATGTTGTAGTGTTTTATGTTTACAACTGTACATTGTATTGGGTCTTATGCATTGAAATTCCAACTATTAATAATGAATAATTAATTAATCTCCAGAAGATCGAAATTAAAGGGCAGATCACACAGAAGACCCCAAGATGCCCTTCCTTTACTTTTACTGTCCTCACTTAGATGACCGCATTGTTGGAAATAAAGTGAGGCATAGCTGTGAGGGAAAGGAAATGCAAAAAAACATCACAGGACTGCATTTGGAAGTAAATGGACACAAGTGACATTATTCCATCCATTCTAGAGTAAGGTTAGCACAGGAGCTGGTATTGAGCAGGAGTTAGTTTTCTCTTCACTGGGTTTATAGGTATTTTATATGAGCTGTAGTGAGGAAATGTTTTTTAAAAAGCCTACTTTTTTCCTTTTATGCTTACTATTAAATTATGATTGAAGCACTTCATAGTACCGTTAACCACTTTCCTGTATGTTTAATAAGGCAGGTCCTGTCACCAATCAAAAACAGTCGCAGCCAGCCCTCTTATCCACTTCCTGTCCGTAAACCCACCTTGGCTTCTTCATCAAAATGGGCACCTGAGGACCCTGTTGAAGTACTAGACCAGGAAATGGCTCCTGTTGAAGACATAGACACAGACACCGAAGAAGAACAAGATGAATGCCCTGGGGTCGAACAGGAAGTACAGGGAACAGATATCGAAAAAGAGACGACGTCTGCAGCAGATAACAAACTTGTGGCTGATGGTCTGGGGGGAGTGAAGGAGCGGGAGGAAACGCTGTCTGTGCGTCAGCTGAGGATCGTGCTGTTTGCGCTGTGCTGTGGCATCGCCCAGGCTGCTGAGCACTTCAGCACACAGACTCAACTGATCCACACCTGGCTGCAGGAGAAGGAGCGACAGCTGGACCGGGATCGACGCGGCGGTGGCGGGGAAGCCGTGGACCGCCTAGTGGAGTGGGTGCTCGCCCAGCGAGAGCAACAGCTGCCGGTCAATGAGAAGAACCTCTTCCAGAAGGCCTCGGAAATCCACAGCCACGCCAACCAGGGCAGCTCCTTCCGCATCTCCTATGAGTGGGCAGTGGGATTCATGCTGCAGCACGACCTGGGCCTGCAGACAACGGGCACAGTGAGCCGGCGCCTGCCTCGGAACACAGAGGAGAGCGCTCGGTCTTTCACAGAGTTTGTCCACAAGCAGATCCAGGCTCACAACTTCTCCCTCTCTGTCATCGGTGCCTTGGACGAGCTCTCCATCTTCGTGGACCTGGATCTGCTGGCCGACCCTGCTACGGTGGGCAAAGAGCCTGCGTTCCAGCTGGTGGGCACTGGAGAGTCTCTAATTGACATCTTTTTAGCCACGCTGGCTGACGGCACCCTTCTCCCAACCATGGTCTTCTTCAAGGGCCAGCACCCAGGGAGGCTGCGAGCCGGAGTCCCCAGCTCCATCCTGCTGGAGGCGAAGGTGGAGGGCTTCACTGAGGAGGAGGAGATGGATCTGTGGACATCACAGGTGTGGCAGAAGCATATGAAAGCCCAAGGTGGGGGCAAGGGCATGCTAATAATGGACTCCTTCCGCAGCCACATGACAGACGACTCTCTGGCCACCCTCAGTGCTGCCAGCACCCTGCCAACGATTGTCCCAGCTGGCTGCACCTGCCGCCTGCAGCCACTGGAGATGTGCTTGCGGCCCGTGCTGCAGAGATTCCTGCTGACACGCTGGACCAAACTGGCAGCACAGGGTGGGGCAGCAGGGGCCAGTCCCAAAGAACTAGTTCAGCTGCTGGTGGCATGGCTGGTGGAGGCTTTGGCACTTCTATCTGAACAGCCAGAGCTGTTGCAGCGCTCTTTCCATGTGGCCAGTGTGCTGTCAGGAACAGAAAGCCACAGTACCCAAGCAGAGGCCCAGAAGGAGCTAGTGAACAGGCTCTCTGAGATCTTGCTCGGACCTGATGTAGCAGAACTAGTACCACCAGCAGAGGAGAGTATGGTTACAACAAAAGAAGATTCAGAGAAACAGGTCAACTCAGTTGATGAGAAAAGGACACTTGAAGAAAAGGTGGAGGCAAAGGAGAAGAAGAAGGAAAACGATACAGAGGTAAAGGAGGCTGAGAAGCAGATAAATGTCCAAGAAGTGGAGACAATGAACGTCCTGGATACATCACAACAGGGTACGGCCATTTTTCCTCCTGAAACTCTGCTCTCCCTTTCTAAACCTCAACCTCTGCTCCAAATTTTTGATAAAGACAGCGATGCCGAGTCCTTTCATGGCTTTGATGACACTGAGATTGATACAGAGCTAAATCCATAGTTGTCTGCCGGCACAAACTCAACAACAACCTGCCGGGGTACCTTGCTGAGACTAATAGAAAGGGTAACTACAGTATTTGTTTGCATTTCGGTGGTCCTAATTTTTTCTTCTGTCGCCAGGGATGGTATGACGCAGCCTTCTTGGAGCAGCCTCTCATCGCTTTTCGTGTTTTGCCTCCCGCCCCATCCCCCCAAGTGGCTGGGCCCTGTGGATCAGAGCTTCTCATTACAAACAGAGTACCCTCTTTCAAGTCATGGAGGCCAGGACTGCCGCTTGCAAGGTTTTTGTTGGGAGTTCTTTGGTGGCCAGATTTTTGGTGGTTTTTGACTGAGAACATTGTGTGGAATCCAGGGGCATGCGCCTACAGTGAGCTTGTGTATGAGGACAATGTTATGAAGAGGCATTGAAGATTTAGTGCAGGTTCTTTGAGATTCTGCTGTGTACATTCATAAAATAATAAATGCATGATATGTTTCTTACAATGCCTTTTTGGTAGCTGGTATACTGAACCCTTTGTGAACAGTATTGACCACTGTTCAGTGGTCACATTATACTGATATTGGTGCTGTTTTATTTGGTGATTGTGTCACACTGTTAACCTTTGGCCCCTGTGATCTGTACGGTGTCAGTGATCCTACATTTGCCTGAGCCTTGTCTCGCAACCTACATTTTATGAATTTCTATTGTAGTACATTATTACAATAATTGGGAGCTTGGTGAACCAAGAAATTGATTGGCAAAATCAGTTCTTATTGATTGAAGTCACATGTTGCACATTTATTTTTCAGACAGTCAAGTTGCTGCAACTGCCATCTTTCTGGGCTGAGAACTTAAGACATACTGATGACATGGCAGCTCATGAAATGTTATGTTAACTTCTGTATCCAACTTAAGAAACAAAGAACATAACTAATCTTAAACCGGAAAAAATAAAATATTTACCTGCCAGTCCATGTCAATGAAAGATAACATTAGGTTCATTAGTTAGGTAGATTCCTTTTTTCTCAGTATCGCTAAAAAATCAATAAACCCTAGAAATAAAGAACTATCAGTCATCCTTGAATGAAGAATGTTTGGGGGTCCTGATCATTATATTTTGTGATGACTGCAAGTGTTCTGAGGTGTCCTCCATCAACCCATATGTGATGAATTTCCTCTAACAGCCCTACAGCCTATGGCCCAAAGCAGAGAAAACAGGTGGGGTGTGTAACTCTTGCTTTTACAAGTAATGCCTTTACACCAGACTGAGACTAAGGTTGTAGTGTTTTAATTTGATCCTAACTTGTGGAATTTGAAGGAAGATGGATTACCGTCCGGTAATAAACAAAAACCCTTTATTGATGAGTAGTCGCACTACATATACCATAAATGTAGATATCCTGTGTTTGTAGTATTTCTACTTCTATGATGAACGCAATCTAGGTAGTCACAAGGGAGCTGTTAATAATTTATTATTCACTGCTGTGCTGGATTGGTTTGTTATACTGGACTAATTAAGAACTGAGGTGTAGGGTCATACACCTTGGCCTTTTGGGACCAGTGTTATTTAGACCTGCTTCTTAAAAATAAAAATAAAAAACAGTTCTTCAATCATTTAGAGAACATCTAAATTTAATTACTTGTGATATAAGCTGGAGATGATGAATTTTACTCTCATTGATTGTCTGAAATATGGTTAGTATATTAAAATATTGTAGTGATAGACTGAAGAGTTGTAAACTGACACTGCACTGAAAGTTGCCAACTCTGAAATCCAATACAGTGCCCTCCAAAATGATTCAAACTCTTGATCAAGATGAGCCAAAAAGGCAGTATAAATCACAGAAAATTCATTTTAAATAAAATTGCTCTGAGAAAGTACTTCTAACAAGTCCTAATTTTATTTCCCAGAAACATGGATGCTATTGACACTGCTGTTTTTTCAATTTCACCTTCCATTCACAAGGATAACACAACGTTTTCTTCTATAGTGTTTTTTGAGCTTGGTGTTTGGGATCTCTGACCATTCCTACTACTAACAAAATATTTCGAAATCTGTACGTAGGAATGGTCTCATCTGTAGACTGAGATGGCCATTGCATAATAGTAACTTTGTGGTCAATTAATCATTTTTTTTTGTTGATTTTTAGGTAAACTTGTGATCATTGTCTTGCCAAAAGATCCATTTACAGCCACGTTGGAGTCCTCTGGGAAGGATACCAAGTTTATGGCCGAAATATCTTGGTATTTGTGGGAGTTTCATGGTTCCATTGACCTTAACAAGAGTCCCAGGATCAATAGGTGTAAAACAATCACATCAAAGATCCACCACTATATTCAACCATAGGTATAGGTATCTTTTTAAAGTGAGCATGCTCCTTCAGATGCCAAACCTACCCCTGGTGTGCATGGTCAGAATGCTGAATTTGGCTCAGTTTTGGTTTCATCTGGCCTGGGCACCTAGTTCCAATCAAAGTTCAGCAATTGTATTGATATATCACAAGATCATATTCCTGTCATTTTTGCAGTATACAGTATAGGCCATTGGACATGTACATTCTTACTTGTATTTAGCCTTCTTTACTCATTTTTATCAAGGGTTCGAATTATCATGGAAGGCACTTGTGCTGTTCACTTACTGAACCACCCCCTGACAGAAACCTAACTAAAACTTATTTTCAGTATCTTGACTGCATGTTTATTGTAGAGCAGTCTCTTCAGATCAAGGTGAATTGTCTATTTAAACCTTCGTAGTTTACGAAAGTTCTATTGGACAAATCTTTCAGCATTATAAACGGTGAAGTTTTATTCAGAGGAAGGCTTTGTATGCATACAGTGGTGCGCATTTCATGGTTTTATGCTGCTTTAAGGACTTCTTATCCCTGATGTGCCAAAAATTAACTGCCATTTTAAAGAATGTTTCATTAATTTTGGGGGCTGTTGCCAGAAATGTACTGCACTGGTGATGCACTGTTCTGAAAAATGGAGGATGGGAGTTAGGGAACATTTGAACATTTTTGTAAGTGAGATATAACTCTTCACCGAACAAAATAAATACCATCAGTCTCCCATGTAGTTTAACTTGACCACAATCCCCCCCCCCCCCCCTTTGTTATCCATTGACCCATTCTTAATGGTTTGGATGTACAGCAATTTTTTTCTTCAGTTTGAAGGCTGTTTTCTACCTTGTGTGTCTCTTCAGCTTGTTCTCAAAAAAATTTTTTAAAGTGAAGTGTCTGCCTGAATGTTTTCTGAAATAAAGAAGTGAGAAAAATGTTTGCAATTTTTACTAATTCATCAAAATTGGAGAGTTCAAACACTGAAATTAATTTACTTAAAATATTCAAAATTGCATAATTATATTCTTGAATTTGGAATTGTTTCCTCCTCTCTTACTTGCAGAACTCTTATAGCTCAAATATATGGGAGATACCCCCATATAGTAAGTTTTAGGGGCCGAGTGTCTTGATATTTGCTGGATTTCTTGATTCTGCTGACTTGACTTGGATCCCCAGGACCCATTGATGTTAAAACAACTCCATAACATCAAGATCCAACAGCATATTTCACTAGGTATGACCCTCTTTTCGACATGAGTGTCTGCAAAGCTGAAAAACTAAATTTGGTCTCATCTGACCATAACACCCAATTCCAAATGTATATCAATGTTGTAAAGTAGTATTTTTGGGATCAAATGAAAGACTGAGGTTAGGTCGCTGAACATGTTTAATTTCCTTCATAATTTTTTCTTTTTCTAAATTGTCGTTTGGAACAAAAGCCAACATACGCAGGGGTAAGAAACCGCTCAGATGCAGTCTGAGGAGGGAGGTCTGAGGTGCTGCAGTTGGACCCTTTTGGATTTTGGGAGATGCAGACGGATAAAGGCGTCGCGCTATACGGATGCTATCCTGCACGCATGAGTAGGAGCTAAGGACACACAGCTATAACCACCGATACAGATATATGGACACACGGAGGACAACAAATAACGTTACAGAGGTGAGGACATGCCGCTATACAGTTAGTACAGTTGCGCCGTGGGTCTGGATGGTTTCGTCCTGTCTTGCCAGGCCGCCATTGTGAATAAGAATATGTTCTTAATGACTTGCCTGCTGAAATAAAGGTGAAATGGAAAAAAAGTTACCATTATAATCACTGAGATTACAGTCATGGTTATACAATAACATCAGTAATAATTCAGTTTAACAACAGGTCATTTGCTTTTTAAAGCTGTTACAGTTTAAAGCATAGGCAAAATGTTTTTATAAATCAAAACTCATCCTTATTCTGAACTGCATAGGCTACGAACTGCATGAACCACACTACCACTCCAACCTGATAGACACAATTATCAACTGAAAAAAATGCTTTCGTAATTAAATAAATAGTTCATTGTCTTCATTATGAACTGCTGTATACAATGAAAACAAAAAACTACAGAATGTTAGGCAAAAATGTTTTGTTCTGCTTTGTTTATTAGTACTTTTTCTCCCCTCTTTGTTGGAGCCCAACTTTACCTGTAAGTTTAATTTGCATACGCTTAGGTAAATGGAATTTAAAAACCAAAGAGCTTCCCTGAGTGACATACATCTTCGGCTATAATGCTTTACTCAAACTTCCCCTGCACATGAGCTTGGGGGCATGTCAGATATTTTAGAGCCAGAGGGCCAGTGCTCGGTATGTCATTAGCCAACAAACTGCGTCTGTAAATTTTTTAACACTAGAAAGGCCGTGCTTTTACTATGTAGGCTACTACCGCTACGCTGATGGGCAGTGGCGACAGACGTATCCAGCATCGTTTTCTGCACCAGCAGCAACCTAAAATTTCATAAACATACAAAACCATAGCCAATATTGCAAAACTATTTTCTTTAATAAAGAACTGAACTGAATCAATATCAACGTTTGTGTTTCCAAATTATAGATTATATAAGCTAAGGGAAAATCATATTTATAAGAACACTGAGAAAAGCACTGAAATGTGCACGACAAACATAAAATAACTTAATCATTTCAGGTCATTTAAGGTATAACAACGGAGAGATCAGACATGACATAATAGTTCAAGTGCAGGAGTTCAGCGAGTTTTTTTTTTGCTTTAGATTACTTTTTTGCTTTAGAAATCAGGAATTATGCGAACTCGTCTTTGTTTACGAGCATTTGTGGCTGCACTTAACGCTTCACCAAAATGAGTGGGGCCATTATCAAAAATAACCATATTGAAGGCATTATTAGGCCACAAGAAAAACTCACTGTGAAACGTTTAAAATGTTAATTGGTTATTAGTTATCGATATGTTCGTATATTTGGGTGTCCTAAAAACGTTACACCTGCCACCGTCCTGAGGACATTAAAATTATATGTGTAGGCCTACTGCTGCTACCCTGGCTAGGTCTCTCTTGAAAAATAGATTTTAATCTCAGTGAGACTTCCTGGTTAAATAAAGGTGAATAAATAAATAAATAATAATACAGCAAATTCAGAAGCTATATGGCACAAAACAAAAAAAAAAAAAAAACCGGTGCTCGCTTGGTTTTTCAAAAAAACCCCAGAGGGGATTTTGTTTTGCTGAAATGAAATGTTATTCAAATTGTAGCCAATCCCTGTGGTGACATCATCCTGTTCAATTCCGATTCGTCCAATGCCGGGGAAGAGGCCCTATAAAATGTTTTCTTGCATATCAGCTAAACCTCGATTGAACAATGTGTTTTTATAGGCTATGTATTTCTTCGTCAATGCTTATCTACATTGTGGTATAAAGAATTTGAGTTGTACAAACGGGTGTTTTTTTTTTTGTAAATGCGGTGAAAATGTACGGAAGAGGATTAAGGTCACGTGAAAATTTTTTTTGGAGTTCTGACTAAAGTCAGAATTCTGACTTTAAAGTCAGAACTCAAAAAAAAAAATTGCACGTGGCCCTAATCCTCTTCCGTAAAAATGAGACATGCGCAACTCTCTGGAATCCGAATCCCCTGCAGATAGAATAGTAGGCCCATAGCCAGATATAACCTGCTGCTGGCATATTATTTCTGGCGGCTATGTCACCGGGAAGACTCGTTTGAACAACAATATTTTTTACATGTATTTTTTCTCCAAGATCGTGTCTACAGTCTGGCATGAAGGATTTTAGTTTTACGAATGGGTGTTTTTTTATGGGTATGGGGACATGAGCCTGGTGGATTCCAGTCCCAAACTGCAATGGACTTTTGAAGCCAATTAAGGGGCCGCTGTTCTAAATTGAGATATTTTGGCACATAGGCCTATTGCGTTTTGAGAGTAGCCTACACTTTTTCATTAAATTACGCATCCCATAACAATATATACCAGTAAATGCACACAGTATATTAGTTTGACTGTACGAATACCATAATATATTTGTTCATGTGGTTGGAAAGGAAAACCGATAACCCCACCCTAAAAATCGCACAGGTGATCATGCGTTTCCCTCCAACGACGGTGATGACATGCGGAGGTAAGCGGATAATTTTTTTAAGCGTATTATAGGAAGCAACGGTTATATTCTGGCAAATTGGCGATTTATATATTGTTATTTGATTATACTGTATCATTTATGACATTATGCATGAAGAATAAAATGTCAAAATATGTTTTCTGAAAGATCGCCTAAACAGGTTTGACCTCCCATCGCTGGCTACTTATCAATTCCACAAAGAACCCGCCTAGACCTCCATAGCAACAACCTAGCTTCACCTTAGACAACAAAACACCCTTGCAACCTCCTACAGCAATATAGCAACTACTTAGCATTGTTCACTCTGTTCAACAGAAAGTCGACTTTGCATTGGCGGCAACCACTCTTCACAATTTCTGCAGGAATTGTCTAGTTTCAATTTTAAAGTTCCCAAAGCCCGATGGTGTATCTCTGAAAACATATCACACCAGGTTAACCTTTGTATCTGGATTGGTGCGGACCAATAGATCTTAAGATCTCTCATCAGCAGCCCACCTCTAAGACACCAACTTGTTCCCCATGACATTGGCTTTCCAACAAAACAAAACATGATTACACTGTATTGGAAAATCCATTCTTCTGCATGTAAGCTTCATTAAGTCTCATGTAGACATTGCCCTGAAGTTCTCATCATGAATCTAAGTCAACTTTAGTTTTAATATCAAACATTATGATTAAATATTTCCAGCATCCGTGCTTACAGTAGTATCTGCTATGGTTTTGGAACTGCTAGAGTTGCTAAACTCTGTTTATAGGGTTCAAAGGGAGGTCAGTAAACAGGATGCCAAAATCTGTTGTGCAAGAAACGATGTTCTTGCCAGGGTTTTAAGTTATTTTATGTCACTGCCTGGATCAGTAAATTATGAGTTGAAGAAAGCTCTTGTAATAAAAAGTGCATCCTTCTGTAATCCCACTGTGATATTTATGTGCCGAAGACATGATTGGAATTTTATGCTCTGAAAACCATTACGAAAAACAGCTGCAAGGCTTCCCTGCTGTTCAAGAAAAATTCAAAGAAAAACATCTGGTGTCAATGGAATGTATGGGTGAACAACATAATTAAATGCCAGAAATAACATTGCTGTTGATACTGACATGCGGTGTGAGGTCTGTAGATGCAATTAGGTATTCACAGAGTGTCTTTTATCCAGTCTATAAAAGATTGCACCAGATTCATTCCTTTCCCCTTCATAAATTGCTTGCTGAGAGCCTAACCTTTGTAGCCCCTTGCAGTGTTAAATTGCCTGAGCTGGGCCTGGTATTTGGTAATCCCTGAATGTTAATTGTGCTACTCATGAATTTGTGATCAATATCCTGTATGTCAGACATGAATCCAAATTCAATGATTCAGCAAAAACAAATTTAATTTTGGGCCATTAAATTTAAGATTTTTGGTAGATTCAATTGGTTGCATTTCACAGATTATGAAATGCAGCAATGCTTTGTCGTGTAAATTCATAAGGCTCGATCACAGATGTGCACAGTATGGGGGTATTGTTTTCCCAACTAAAAATAAATACATGGAAATGATCCACAATTAAATGCAGCTGATCCACAGTCTATACGGGCAGACCATAAGTTACTTAAGCTTTTTTTGTTACCACACCCCCCCCCCCCACCCCAAATCTAATGTCATGGTACAAATACGATGATGTGGCTTCAAAGAGATAGCCATTACAGCGATCTTCACAACCCGATTGTCTCAAAACTCCACAAATAAATGCAAGCAACAGTGGATGCACAATTGTGAACCAGCTTCATTTACAGTGGGCTCCAGAATTATTGGCACCCTTAATAAAAATGAAGAAAAAAGGCTGCATATAATAAATGACACAGATAATATATATGTTATGTTCAAACATATGGGAAAACTATATACTTTTATTTCAATACATTTACTCTCATGCTTCAATGTTTTTTATTAAGTAATCTATTTTATTTTTTGGCACCCCTAACAATTATTGTAAGTAAAATCAAACAAAATGAAATTGGCAATACAATTTTACTTAATTTAGTTCATCTCAGTCTAAAGGAACTATATTGCGTCATTCCATCACTTCCAGTTTCACTAGAGAATAAAAATGAGGTAACAAGCATACAAAATCCCTTTGTCATCCACCAGCATGAGAAAAGCCAAATAACTGTCAATTCAGAAGAGACCAATGGTAATTTACCATCACAAGTCTGGTAATGGGTACAGAAAAAGACAAACGGTTAAAAATAACAGTTAGCACTGTAAGGGCAATAATAGAAAGGTGTAAAACATATGGAATTGTTGCAAATTTGCCAGGAAGATGAAGCAAGTGCATGGTGTCCCCATGGACAGTGAGGAAGATGGTGAGGGAGGCCATTAATAACCCAAGGATCACTGTTTAAGAATTTCAGAGATTGGCTTGTTTCTTGCGGTCAACAAGTCTAAAGAAAAGCATAAAATGGCACCTCCATACCAACTAACTCTTTGGAAGGGTGGCACGAAGACAGCCCTTACTGAGCACAATAAACAAAACCAAGAATCTAGACCTTGCCAGACCTCATTGGAATTATGACTGGAAGAGGGTGCTATTGTCAGATGAGACCAAAATTGAACATTTTGGCCATACACACCATCGAAATATTTGGCGGCAAAAGAGGAATGCATACAGGAGAAGCACCTCATACCGACTGTCAAATATGGCGGTCGGTCATTGATATTTTGGAGTTGTTTTGCTGGCAGTGGTCCCGGGGCACTATTTTAGATCAATGGCAGAATGAATTCAACAAAGTACCAGGAAATTCTGGCAGAATATTTGGTTGTCTCTGCTAAGAAGCTAGGACTTGGTCATAGGTAGATTGTCCAGCAGGATACATCAAAATCTAAACAGAAATGCTTAAGTGAAATCAACATCCATGTTTTCCAATGGCCGTCTTGGTCTCCAGACTTAAATTCCATAAAAAAACCTGTGGTCTGAACACATGTTGGAAAATAAAGCTTATGTCAATAACTGTGTTATTTTTTTGTTTAGCATCTTTTAAAGCATTTTTTGTGCATATTTATCAAGGGTGCCAGTAATTCTGGAGTCCACTGTATTTGTGGATCAGTTACATTTATTTATGTATTAGGCTAGTTGCCTTTGTTTTTGGATCAGCTGCATTTATTTATTTTGGAGACGATAATACCCCCTATAGCACAGGGTCTAATGGTTTTTGTATTCGCGTGTGAAAAGCAGCAACCAGTTCAACCCCACACCCCCACAAAAAAAATAATAAATTAAAAGAAATAGAGAAAATAAAAAATATGAGGTAAATGGACTATAATCGTATGTTTTGAACGATCGGTTCAGTAGCCTACATCGATTTTCATCCCAGCGCCATTTGTTCCACTCGTGTATTACACGGGAATGAGCCTTTTCAGACTGTGTCTGCCGCGCGCTTGACCTACTTTCATGTCAAGCGGAGTTTCCGTGTCCTTACGGCAAACTTATTGCCCTTTGCTCATAAAAATTGTACGTTCACAAAACCGATTCAATAAACACAACATATCTATATTTATATACGCTTTGGCGTATATACTTTTTTAAAATAACTTTTTTGTCGCGTTAAACAATTCAAAAGCACTGTATTTTTAAACACAGGCTGTGTTCTGGGTTAATGTTTATACCTATCAATCATTAATGCGTGTGGCGTTATCTAAAGTTATGTCAAATGGATGTAGATTTAATTTTTAATTTCGCTAAAACAAAACGGAGTGAATGAAGTCTTCTCGTGTTTTGGGAGAAACTTAAGATTTTATTATATTAATTCACTTTAATCGAAGAAATTCAGTGTCCAATTAAAAAAGATCCCTCCTTCCTCTCCTCCCCCCCCATGCAAACGACTGCAGAACTCTACTGAAAGACACTCGTACTTTAAACTGAAGAGACTTTGGAGTAGCTGTCTCCCTCTTACCAACTGCGAATTATCATCACAGAATGGGTATGCACTTTTTCCCACGCCGTCGTGCACTTGTTGTAAGCACTTTCGTACTATGAATCTAATCGTTTAATGCTTAAAATAACGCATTTCTTTTTATGGTGGCAGCGATAATGGTAACGAAGATTCGACGTTTCTGATTTGATGTTGAGTTCGTTTCAAAAAGTATTGATGATGAGTTTGCATTTACGAGATTCGTTGTCACAAAAAGTAGGCTATGCCACAGTATTAAGTAAAACAAACAAAAAAAAAATCGGTGCATTCTAGAAATACGATATCGCATGAAATTACATGCCTGTATGCCCTATCTGAAATAAAATGAAAGAAATGCATTTTCTTTATATATCTATTTAAATGCTATAATAGAAAGTTTGGAATTTTTCAGCATAAATGTATTGCTTGGTTCGGGGCAGCTTGTGTTCCTCCACCCACTACAAGTCTAAACTTGAATAGTGGTCAGTTCAAAGTGAGGACAAAATGTTAGAAGTGAGGGCAAACGAGGTCAAGCAAGAAAATATATAATAAAAAATGACCTTTTTCCCAATGTCTTAACAGCCCTACTTAGCCCTCAGCTTAGTAGCAATAAGGCATATTAAATTTACTACAACCATAATAATAATAATAGGATGGATATTTAATGCTGTATTTTAACAGTATAGTGAAAACGTAAAAAGGTGACTGCAATTTATTCTGTTAATTTCCAGATGTAAGAAAGAGCATAGGTAAGGGAGAGCGGGGAAATAACTAACAGTTTTTACTGAATTCTGAAAATATTACTGGAGATAGATTAATAATTGTTTAATACAAATGACCTACATCTCGTGGCTATGATTACACACCACAAAGAAATTTCTGGGACATACCATTGACTAGCAATTTCACCGAAAGTACGGAGAGCGAAATGTTACATTTAACGCTTAGGTTGAGGTAAAAACTAATGCGGCACGGAGTACGGCAAATACTTTCTCCAATATCACCCCGAGTATTTCTTGAAATCTCTCATTCATTGGAGACAAAGAGATGGTAATTCTGTGTTGGCCATAATGATCAGCGCTATGTATGGAGGAAAAAGTCTGAGGCTTTTAATCCGAAGAACACCGTACCAACTGTGAAGCATGGGGGTAGCAGCATCATGTTGTGGGGGTGTTTTGCTGGAAAGGGGACTGGTGCACTTCAGAAAATAGATGGCATCATGAGGAAGGAAGATTCTCTAGAAATACTGAAGCAACACCTCAAGACATCAGCTAGAAATTTAAAGCTTGGTCGCAACTGGGTCTTCAAGAAGGACAATGAACCTAAGCATACCTCCAAAGTTGTGACAAAATGGCTTGAAGACAACCAAGTGAAAGTATTGGAGTGGCTATTACAAAACCCTGACCTGAATCCCATAGAAAATTTGTGGACTGAACTGGAAAAGCGTGTCTGAGCAAGGAGGCCCACAAACCTGACTGAGTTACACCAATTCTGTCAGGAGGAATGGGCAAAAATTCTGGCAAAGTATTGTGAGAAGCTTGTGGAAGGCTACCCCAAGCGTTTGGAATAAAGTTACTGTAAGCAATTAAAAGGCAATGCCACCAAATCATAACAAAGTGTATGTAAACTTTTGACCCACTGAAAATCTGATATAGGACACACAAACTGAAATAAATCTGTCTCTCAGTTATTATTTTGAAATTACCTCTTATGTAAATAAAGTAGATACCCTAATTGACTTAACACATGTATGGTAACATGAAATGTGTGGAGTTGTGAAAAATTGAGTTTGAATGTATTTAGCCTTTGTGTATGTAAACTTTTGGCCTCAACTGTATATTGTTTTTTTAAAAATTGATTCGGCTCTGTACTCCACAATTTTGTATTTGTTATCAAACAATTCACATGTGCTCGAATTTCAGATTCTCATGTTTTATTTAAGTATTTTCATACACTTTGGTTTCACAATGTAGAAATTACAGCACTTTTTATACATAACCCCCCATTTCAGGGCAAAATGTTTTGGGCGTATTCATGTTATGTAAATTAAGGTGGGGGCGACATAGCTCAGGAGGTAAGACCGATTGTCTGGCAGTCGGAGGGTTGCCGGTTCAAAACCCCGCCCTGGGTGTGTCGAAGTGTCCTTGAGCAAGACACCCAACCCCTAATTGCTCTGGTGAATGAGAGGCATCAATTGTAAAGTGCTTTGGATAAAAGCGCTATATAAATGCAGTCCATGTAGTCATGTTTAGTACTTTGTTGCATATCGTTTGTATGCAATGATTGCTTGAAATCTGTGACTCATGGACATCACCAGGTGCTGAGTATTTTCTCTGATGATGCTCTGTCAGGCCTGTACTGCAGCCCTCTTCAGCTCCTGCTTGTTTTGGGGACTAGTTGCCCCTTGGGGACTAAGTTTTCTCTTCAGCATATGAAATGCATGTTCAATTGGATTCAGTTCGTGTGAATGACTTGGCCAGTCAAGAATTGTCCAGTTTTGGGTTTTGTGAATAGCTTTAGCAATATGTTTGGAATTGTTGTCTTGCTGTGGGAGGAAGTGGCATCCAATTTATTAGGTACACATGCTTGTTCACATTATATTAAAAACCCTTCCTTTGTGTCTTTCTTGAACAGCGAAGTGCGGAAGCTGTGGACCGGGGTACAAAAGTCCCGTGGATGCTATGAAGGGTGAGTGGGACAACAGATGTGTTTTGGAATGATATTGTCCCAGGTGGGGGAAGCAGCGCCTATTTTTGTGTTGGAAAAACCACTGAGGAAATACTCTCATTGTTTTATTGCATATCTGATTTCAAGGGCCTCGGGAAGAGATTGTCTATCTGCCCTGCATTTATCGCAACACTGGCATCCTGAAACCTGATTACCTTGCCACTGTGGACGTGGACCCCAAGTCACCGACCTATTGCAAGGTAATGCCACTACTCACCTTGAGGTTTTCTGTAATGTAGTTCATATACAAGGTTGATACGGGGGCAAAAGAGGTCTCCAAATGGGGTCCTTTCAGATCATGGTGGGTAAAATAGGTTTTTTATTTTTATTTATTTTTTGTTGATTTCCATGTTTTTACATTACAATAGCATGGAAATAGTAAGCAAGTTCATATCAGCACATTGTAACCCCAGGGGACACCACTGGGTCCTGTTTTTTGTCCATAGAGCATCACACAGACGTCTTAAAATTATATAAATACAATTGGATGTACATGGTTCTGTGTGTGGGGGGTGTGTGCTTGATTAGGTGATCCACCGCTTGCCCATGCCCAACATGAAGGACGAGCTGCACCACTCTGGATGGAATGCCTGCAGTAGCTGCTTTGGTGACGCCTCCAAGAAGCGTAACCGACTTATCCTGCCCTCGCTCATCTCCTCCCGAGTCTATGTGGTGGACGTGGGCACAGATCCCCGTGCCCCTCGCTTGTACAAGGTAGGATCCACATATCCCCAGGGCCCAGGAGTTCAAAACTTTTTATCTCAATCAGATCCGATCAGATTTTGAAATCCCATATTTTGTGATCCAGGATCAGTCAACTCAGCCAGATTTTGTCCCGGTATTTCAAAGCAATTCAGGATAGGATCATCCTGATCCAGATTCAGACTTTTCAAGATTACCAGATCCTCATTATCAGTGCTTTAAAGCACTGGAACATTACTGAGAAAGATTACGATTTTCTAACTTTCAAATTATATATAATATTCGGGGGGCTTTAAAGGTGCAATATGTAACTTTTTGAGTGCCAGTTTTTATGGCCCTACAAATGTAAACAACCTTTTCTTTTTTTTTAACATCAATTATTTTTTAAACAAAATTATCTTTTAGCTCGGACAGCTCTTGATACAAGGAATAGCAGTTTGAGCCATTTTATTAAGAAGAATATAATAAATCATAGTTTGCTAAGTAGATAACACTTGATTTAAATCATAATAAAAAGTCACATTTTAATCAAAAACAATAAATCTAATAGGGCAACAACAACAAAAAATTCACAGATCCTCTTCATTGAAAGGCAGCTCTAGAGCAGCATCTTGAAGGCGTGCTTTGATGGACTAGTGCCTATTGTTTGTAGATAATTGTTTGATTATTCAAAATTTAATTTACGATTGATATAATATTTTTTGAGATAACTTTGTGATGATAAACTTATTATTTGGTTGAATGCACTCTTCTGAGAGGTAGGCTAGAGGCCACTGTAAATGTGACAAGAAAAAAGTCAATAAAAATTTAGCAACCATTGAGCCTACAAACAATGTATTTTAATTTACAAACTCTACCATCTTTTTTATATTGAAATGTATTTTTAAATGAATTGTATACTGCATTTTGTTCTTGTAATCCACTCTAAATCCACCCTTCTACTGGGATCAAGGTAATTCTGATTTTTTGGATCAAAATGATCCCAATCCTGTGTTAAAGTTTTGAACTGCGCATTTTGAAGATTTGATCCAGATTAAAGCTCGGATTCGATTACCTGATCTGATCGGATTCCAAAGTGATCCCAATCCTGTTTTTTGGTTTTGAAGTACCCATTTGCAGGATTTAATCCAATCCGATGGTCAAAATCTGATCAGATCACTTTTGAACTCCTGGACCCAGGCGATTATCCAGCTTTAGCTACCTCATCTCTTCTTCTTCCAACCAGACTTGGTCCCATCTGTATTTCTCTCAAACAGATCAGTTCCATTTTAGTCAGAAAATCTTTATTTATGTACTGCCCTTATTTATGTACTGGCATGATTTATATCTTAGGCTTATTACGTAATACAAGAAGCTGTTTCAGTTTAACCGGTGTGAGCTAGAGGCTGATTGGCTGATCCCCAAATAAGATTCTGCTCAAGGCTTTATCTAATCACTAGTGAGGGAGTTCTTCCTTGGTACTGTCACGTTAGGTGTGCTCATGGGGTGAGGGGGGGTTCTGGCCCGGATCAACCGCCACCCCAGCTCAACCAGGACAAATGTTACTCAAATCCATGTCACGTCATAACATATTCTGACTTAATTTCCTTGGACTGGCAATCCCAGGGAGAACCAGATCTATAGGTTCCCTGATTGTGTGATCCTGATCCTTCCATTTGTTGTCTGCAGACAGTGGAGCCTACTGAGCTGTTTTGGAAGTGTGGCCTTGCCAACCCCCACACTACACACTGCCTGGGCAGCGGCCAGATTATGATCAGCTCAATGGGGGACCCCTCTGGCAACGGCAAAGGTGAGAGCCGAGCTAAGACTTAAGGCAGCAACAGGTCATGGGTCAATGCTGAGAATTTAAGGAGGGCTCCAGTAATTATAGTATAGGCATTTAATATATTTAATATACACTCACCAGCCATTGGGTACACCTGTTCAACTGCTCCTTAACGAAAATATCTAATCAGCGAATCACGTGGCAGCAACTCAATGCATTTAGGCATGTAGACATGGTCAAGACGATCTGCGGAAGTTCAAACCGAATGGGGAAGAAAGGTGATTTAAGTGACTTTGAACGTGGCATGGTTGTTGGTGCCAGATGGGCTGGTTTGAGTATTTCAGAAACTGCCGATCTACTGGGATTTTTAAGCACAACCATCTCTAGGGTTTACAGAGAATAGGTCCGAAAAAGAGAAAATATCCAGTGAGCGGCAGTTCTCTAGGCATGTTGATGGCAGAGGTCAGAGGAGAATGGCCAGACTGGTTCGAGCTGACAGAAAGGCAACAGTAACTCAAATAGCCACTCGTTACAACTGAGGTATGCAGAAGAGCATCCCTGAACGCACAACATGTTGAACCTTGAAGCAGATGGGCTTTGGCTATAAGATATGGATCCAAATTATCAGGACCCGCAGGCTTAATATTGAAGTAAGAATCCTATATTTGTTTTTTTCATTAGTGGTACTCATTTGTGAGAATGGACATAGCATACAAGTACATGAAAAGGTACTTTAACTTTGCAGTAACTAAATTGCTATTACAAAGGCTGCTACATAGGCAGTCATATTAAATTGAATGGCAATCAGAAATATATGCAAGCTGTAGAATACAGCTGACAGTCAGTACTTTCATATGTGAGCTTCAAAAGCAACACGAGGCAACTAATAGAGGCTGAGTTCCACTCCACTCAAAAGTGGTCAAATAGTGCAGAATTTCAGGTGCATCAGTCACAAAAACTGTGAAATTATTTGATACAACTAAGGGAAAGTGTAGAAAATTATGAAAACATATGCCAAATAGGAACAAACTGCATTGGCAAAGAGGAACAGTGGTCACAAATCATAGCTCACCGGCAGAGTTAATGGGATAGTTGCTAAACATCCCCCAAATCCCTAAAAATTTCCGCAGAAATGAATTAACACCTCTGTAACCCAGTCTCAACAAAAAACGTACTTCATGAGCTTTACAAAGCTGGTATTTATGCCAGGGTCGCCATTTGGACACAGCTTGTATCCAAGGCTAATATTCACACAGATACACAGCCTGGTGTAAGGAGCACGAAACCTGGACCTCTGATCAAATGAGAAAAGTTATATTCATTTTCTTTTATTCTATTTTCTTACAACTCTACAAATTTACATTTGGAGAAAGCCAAAGGGAACCTTCAAACCACAACGTATTTTCCTACCGTTAAACATAGTGGTGGATGTGTAATGTGTACAGGCAGCCATTACATGAGAGTCATTGGGTCTGATGATTGTACTGCATAGTTGTGTAATGTCAGAGAATGTGTAGCACTTTGCCAAGGCCAGCTTCCCTCATGATCTTCTGGTATTTTAAGATAACATCCGCATACCCACTGTTAAACAAATTCAGTGGTGGGTTCATAAACATCTTTTAACCTTTATGGGATGTTCTGGTTGGGTTTATTCAAATTGGCTGCTCTTTCAGTTCTTTAGTGTTATCCTTTTATATATATGATAATCTTGCATGCTGTCAGTGTAATGTGAGGCAGTTGAATTAATCAGAACCCAGACACACCTCCTTTAATTATACCTGTAACTACGAAACAAACTTGATGCTTATTGTCAAACATGTGACTGGCTAGAATTAAACTATTTGTGGTTTAACTGTTCTTGTATTAATTCTTTGCAAATCCTGTTAGTAGCAAGGTGCCTCACCCAGACTTGCACACCCCAATCCACAGCTCAGTGGCATGGCACAGTTCCATGTACTGCTAAAGTACATGCAATATCTACCTCTTTGCCATTTGTGTGCTTCAGTGGTATATTTCTGGTTGTGTATTTTGTGTCTGTATGTTCTAATATCTGTTCTACATTTTAAATCGATGCTTGTGTCCACAGGTGGCTTCATCCTGTTAGATGGGGAGACATTTGAAGTAATTGGTAACTGGGAGCTGCCAGGTGAAGCTGCCCCCTTTGGCTATGACTTCTGGTACCAGCCAAGACACAACGTCATGATGAGTACAGAATGGGGTTCTCCGAAGGCCCTTGCCAATGGTTTCAACCCTGCGGATGTCAAAGCAGGTGTGTGTACGCATGTAGAATGTTTTATTCATTTCAGTGTTAAAAAATATAGAAACTGGTATTCATTTGTGGAGGTAACAAGAGAAGAACAAATAGGTTCATGGAGGTCATTTAAAATAGAGATGGGAGTTAAAATGAGCTATTACGGTGTTGCAGTAGATATAATTGCTTTAACAGACTAAGTAGTGTGACAAAGATCTGGCCTTTCACCTTTGACAAACCTGAACCTACAAAAAAGAGGTTTTAAATGTTACATTGTGGCAGCACCACCTGGTGGTCAGAGATGCCTAGATCCAGCATATGAGGACTGGTACATCATAAGGTTGAGCATATGGCTGCGTCTGTAGCTGGATGTTTTGTTGAAAGAGAGGATGTCACTGAGCTTTATAATTTGAAAAGTAACAGAAGTAAATTAAATAACACTTGGTGGTGTCAACCTGGATTTAAAATATCCCATGACTTTTACGCAGAAAAAGTAGCAAACTGGTAAGTTAAAATATTTAGATCTAGATACAAAGTAGGCATTGGCTCTATGAGGCTCAATAAAAGCTTCCACCAAGGCCAGGGACTGTCTTCTCAAAATATCTATTGAGCCATTTGGCTTTGCTTCACTTAAAAGTAGACAGTCAATGACACTTTGTCAGGTATTGTTAAAGTATTGTATAGTGCTGTACTTTAGTATGGTTTATTATTTCATTTGAAACTATATATTCATGGGGTTATTATTGGAAATTACATTACATTACATTACATTCATTTGGCAGACGGTTTTATCCAAAGCGACGTACAAAAGTGCATTTCATGGTCGTAGACAACTGGTAAACACGGGTTCAGTAAGGAAATGGATCATACTGAAAATATACTTACATAAAATACTGCAACACTTTATGATATGTGGTCAAATATACAAATGATTGTTGCTTTCAGATGCTGCATTGTATTTTTAAAGTAATACACATATTTACAATATGTTGCAGTAAATTCCAATTTTGCCATAACAGCACAATTTAATAAAATCTTTTTTGTATTTTGATTTGCATGTGAAAAGTGTCTTAGCCACAGAAACTCTTTAGATGTAAAGTAAGCCAGATATAGCTTCAAATTAGCCAATATATAGACCATCCATTTGATAAGGTTTATTTTTAATGTTGCATTTACAAGATATGCATTGCATATGGCTGCCTATGTTGATGTATGAACCTTTGATTTATCGAACCATACTTTAGATATCTGAATGTCCTCTTTTTCTGCAGGCCATTATGGGAGAAGCGTCCATGTTTGGGACTGGACCACTCACAAGTACCTCCAGTCCCTGGACCTGGGAGAAGAGGGTGCTATTCCGCTGGAGATCAGATTCCTGCATGACCCTGCAGCCTCAGAGGGTTTTGTGGGTTGTGCGCTTCACGGAACAGTCTTCCATTTCTTCAAGACTCAGGTGGGCCCATGCTGAATGGCAACTGGATTCATGGGTCATTCAGAATTAACCGTTAATGCAACATTTTGGTTTTGGCCCCTTTTATCCAACAGTCTCTAAACTGTCATCCCACAGACCAAAGCATTCCTCTGCATTCCCCTATTTATTTCTTTTATAAGTCGTATCTATGGGCAAAAATGGTTTGATTAAGGAACAAATTAGGTATTAGACGTGTCAGATGGTCATCTTCTCATAATGTTTGTCATTTAAATATTAAAACAGGTTGGACTCCACCACCAAGGCTGGAGACCTCTAAAACTTCTTAAGCAGTTTCGGCAGTATTCCAGCGGTACTGCAGATGTTGTTTGGCTCCTGTATAGTACATCTTCATTCCACCCAATTTTAATTTCTTATCCTGTCAAAGCAAAGACATAGACTTAGTAGAAGGCTAGAGGAGTGATCTTACTGTGGCATTCCCTTCTGTGAAACAGTGTGTCCACTCAGTCTGTGCTCATGCATGCGAGCATGTGTGTCTGTCTGTCTACAGAAGGGGAACTGGGATGCTGAGAAGGTCATCAGTGTTCCCAGTAAGAAGGTGGAAGGATGGATTCTGCCAGAGATGCCAAGTAAGCATGAGGGAAACAAGCAGTTACGGAGGGGCAGATTGTTAATGATCACACCCCACAGGGATTGTGCACAGGAGATCATATGGGTCAGATAAGGGGGATTGTGACTAAGAGTGTGTTCACATATACAGTGAGAATTCAAGCACAGGACATTTGCATCTTCTTTATGTAGCATATAAAGAACACCAAACTGCGGCGTGTGGAAGAGGTAAACAGAGAATGGTACTTCAGTTTAAAAGAGGGTTTACAGTGGCCACTCCACATTCTGTGCCTGATTTGCTCCTCCTTCTCTGAAGAGCTTCTCAGACTTTCTGTTAGCCATAGCAACATTGATTCAGATGTTTTCTGTCTCTTAGGTTTAATCACAGACATACTCATCTCCCTCGACGACCGCTTCCTGTACATAAGCAACTGGCTGCACGGTGACGTTCGGCAGTATGACATTACAAATACCAGGAATCCACGTCTTGTGGGCCAGGTGAGTTCAACTTCAAATTGACTTGATCCTCCAAATCATCTGAAAACCACTGAAATGAAATTGTATTCATGCTTACACATTGAAGAGTTTGCATAGCCTTTTGTATGGACCACTTTGATGATATGGCAGGAGAGAAAAACTTGTTTTGTTTAAAACTGAATTTCCCATCCACATCACTTCCACTTCTCACAATTTACTAATGATCTCATATGAATCAATCAAATTATATAAAAAACTTATAAGAAATCAGATTTGTGCTTGAGCAAGCTACGCATATAAAAGATTGTACTAAAAATACATTTCATTAGTAAGTTTAACAACAGGCTCTGTGGCACACAGAGTTGGAGTATCGATTTCTGAAGGTTTGTGGTATAATGACACCTTATCTGTTTGTGTCAAAGCTGTTCCTGGGTGGCAGCATTCAGAATGATGGCCAGGTCAAAGTGCTGGAGGACAAGGAGCTGGACAGTCAACCGCCACCCCGTGTCATAAAGGTAAATGTATTGAATATTAAAATGACATATCATGCATTTGGTTATCATTTGATGGCCATAATTGTTCAGGCTTGTCTAGTACAGTTTGGAATGACAGTATTCAGAAATGCTCTGGTTTATCTAGTGCAGATTGGAATGGAAGTGTTCAAAATAGGGTTGGGTCGTTTTCCGGTTTTGCTGGTCCGGTCCCGTCCAGGACCTTAAACCGGTTTACAAATTAAAAAGTAGCCTACATCAGAAACCTGTGCCGACGGCGCTAAATCCAACTTGTATTTAATTAGTAATAAGCAATATGACAACGTGATTAACATAATATTATGTTTGTTTATAAACGGAGCCACTAGTATCTGAGTGCAAAAAAAGAAAGAAAAAAAGTAAGATTGACAGGCCGTGGGCAATTTAGTGCCGAGACCGGCAACAAGTCTACTGAACAAATTTCAGTAGCCCAATCAAATGTGGGTGGGGGGAAGACGATGCGCACGGCGCACGGTGTGTTGTTAACTAGAACGTTCATGTATTTTTTGGGGTGACGAGAGTTTTGTATCAAAGAAAACGAAAACTGCGCCAATATGGCAACATTTTGGATTCGAAGCCAACGAGAGGTGCCGCTACACTCTCGTTCATGGGCTCTCATTATGTTCTGTCATGCCTATTTTGATCCGGGCTGCTAAAATGATCCGGGTGACGCAATGACATTCTAAAACAGTTGTTATACTCATTAAAGTTTCGTTGCAGCCATAGACCGTAGCGTCCGTTGCTATGCCGACGCAGCCAGCCTTGCTACATTCTTTGGCGATAAAGATTCTAAGACAACTAAGCAATTTCTCTGTTAATGGGTTATTCTCCAGCCTGAAATGCGATTAATTAATTAATTAATTAATTAAATGTTTTTAACAGAAAATAATAATAATACATGCGATTTTATCCACGGAAATGGCTATACAAAAAGGCAAAATAAATGTCGTGGTCACGATCGTCGTCGTAGACGTCAGAAGGAAATGTCACTGACAAAAACGTAAAAAAAATTGTAGTGCTTTGGGCTGTAAGAGCGGAATAAGCCCCCGAAGTGAAGCACAACACTGCCTACAGATCGTAGATGAGATCGCTGTGAGGTTGATATCCGGCGTAGAGGATTTCAGCTGCATGCTCCCATATCCTGAAAATGCTGCAGTGGTGGCTAGCTGGCTATAAGTGCATACCGCCGTATGAGTGCTGTGTGTGACGGCGATCGCGACCACGACTTTTATTTTGCCTTTTTGTATAGTCATTTCCGTGGATAAAATTCAATTTATTATTATTATTTTCTGTTAAAAACATTTAATTCATATCCAGGGAGATAGCCAACTACTTGCCAGTTAGATGACGTGTGTAGCCATTTACTAATACGATCGCATGCCAGGCTGGAAAATAACCCATTAAACCAGATAAATTGCTGGGAGTTGTCTTAGAATCTCTATCGCCAAAGAATGTAGCAAGGCTGTCAGCGTCGGCATAGCAACGGATGCTGCAACGAAACTTTAGAATGCCATTACCTCACCCGGATTATTTTTGCAGCCGACAGTTCCACTCGGGAGCGACTGAGTCACCTAGTGGTAAAATTCGGTATTACCGGTCCGGTCCGGTATTTGGCTTAATATCAAACCGGTTTGAAAAGTTTTACATCGGCCCAACCCTAGTTCAAAACTATTCAGTCCTACAATAATTTCTAGAAAACATCAGGTGTTAGACTTCAGTATAAAAGTGGGACAAGGCCTGCTGAATGTTATGAAGCTATATTACAGACTGTTTGTCTAGTCAGTTTGAATGGTAGTGTTCAGACCTGTATCTGTGTTGCACATCATCAGGGAAAGCGTGTGCAGGGAAGTCCTCAGATGCTGCAGCTCAGCCTGGATGGGAAAAGGTTATATGTCACAACCTCTCTGTATAGTGGCTGGGACAAGCAGTTCTACCCAGATCTCATCAAGTAAGACACTTTCTGTCCATTGTTTATGGTGACTAAACTAAGATCGCATCAACAAGATCTAACTATACAGGGAATGCACAGGAATACTACTGAAGGAAATAGTAATAGCAATCGGTTCTGAAGAGTTTTTCCTATTTCAATTTAATCTTCAGCCAACCTGCTGCTCAAAATGTCTCATAACATTTTTTGAAATTGTGTATCCTGGCGCATTCAACAATTGCGGAGTTCATAGGCATGAGTTAGTACTTGGATGTCTGCTGCAAAATATGATGTTCCCCTGGAGAACCAATAAGAGTACTATTAGTTCTCTTTGCTGGGGGCCAATAGTCCTTAGCTTGGTGGGCTAATTGTATCGATTGTTACAGCTTTTGTTACAGTGGTGCCATTGGCTCAGACAATATGACTGATGCCTATCAATCAGCTGATAGGTTGCTGCAGAGGCTTAAAGAGGAGAATGGAGCAGTGTTCAGAGACATGAGTTAGCATGTGAACATTCACTGTGGAAAGACATCTCTTAACTGGGGAAGATTGGTGTTTAGCTCAGCAGACCAATCATATCTCTTGTCGTGCAGGCCTGCTGCGATTTGAAACTCACAAGCAGACCTATCAAAATTACACCTGTAAGGTGCACTAGTGGAAAAATTCTCCCAACCGGAACAGGCAAGTTTAGTGTGATATGAGAAAACCTAGCACTTGGTGTGGTCTCCTGTTTGGCTCCATAATTGAAATTTTAATAATAGTTTTTATTTGACTGAATGAAACTACTTTGTGGTATCCCTAATGATATTGGCTTGGGTACTGGAAAATGATAAAAACAAAGCCAACATGATCCTAAATAAGGTATAATCTTAATACTTACTGGGATAGCAGGTATGCCATCCCGCCAAGTTACGCCTTGGCGGGGCATGTAAACGTATAGTATAGGAACACATTCAGTGCAAGTCTGTCTTCAATGCATTCCATACTATATTCATTAACTCCTCGCAGGTGTATGAAGTGCTTTTTCATTTTGCAAAAAATAAATAAGTGGTCAGGCAGTCTACATTTAAATGGCAGTTTTACTGTCAAAATGCTAAATCCATTTTAGGACACAGTGTCATTGATGTGAAGTAACATAAGTGCTAATAGCTCCCCCTTCTGGGGACTCTTAAGCCTGCTAAATGTGAGCGAGTCCATTAGTGTAGTGAGTGAGAAATAAGCCAAGTCCATAAGGTGCTTTGCATCTTTTTTTTTTAAACTGAAAAACAGGTGTCTCAGGAGTGGAAATATATATTTAATGCACAAAGATGCTGTGTTTTCTTATCAATATGCATTTTCATCTATAAATTTGTCATCTTCTAAATGGTTCAATGACATTTCTTCAGTATCTTGAAATTGATTGTTGGAGTGGAAGGCTTTGACATTTGTTGGATACTTTCTTACCTGCCATTCCTGTCCTCAGGGAGGGCTCTGTGATGATGCAGATTGATGTGGACTCAGTGAAGGGGGGCCTGAAGCTCAATGAGGATTTCCTTGTTGATTTTGGAAAGGAGCCCGATGGACCAGCTCTTGCCCATGAGCTGCGATACCCTGGAGGAGACTGCACCTCTGACATCTGGTTGTGAACAGAAGGATTTGCCGCCTTCCATGCACTCCCATTAGTTTGTTGTCACCTGAAAGCATTATCCGGGCTGCCAACTCAGATTGAGGCTCATGCAGTTCACCTATTTCACATACTTATTCCACATTCGTCCGTTTTGCATGCCACATGTTTGTTTTCTTGTGCATCTTAAACTAAATCTTGTTAAAGACATTAGCATTCATCCAAATTCTGTATATCTGCTTGGTACATGGTGTAGCCTACACTTCCACCAACAATCATGCTTGTTTTGAGTGGTTTCATCTTTGACTAAAATCATTGTTGTTAACTGTCAAAGTTGGCAGCCCAGCTTTGTGTTATACACAGACCAATGTACTGCCATGTGTGCTTTTTGAACGTTACTGGCTAAGTGAAAGCTTTGTCCTAGAATTGCATAATTATAATATACAAATAAAATCAAATTAAAATATATTAAACAGACATGATTGTGAATGGTTCAACCCTCACAATAACACTGACTCTTAAAATGCATTGTGAACTAATAGTATAATACGGTATGACTATCTTGTAATGTATTGTATTCAGTCCTTTGATTGCACTATATCGCATTTGGTCCTATGGCTAAACTTTTCCTCGAAAGGAAAAACCATGTACAAACACCAATGAACTGTAAAAGAACTTATACAGTTCAGTGAATACAATCCATTCAATAAAGCAATTTCCCAAGGCTGCTGTGTCAGTGGAGTCACTTGACCAATTATGACCAATGGCATTCTGAGCCACTGAGCTACAGGGGTATAGATGTAGACAAGGAATTGGAGACAGGGCTGCATAGACTTTATATTATAAAAAGGTATTAAAATGGAATATTTCCCCAAAACTTCTAGACAAAAACTATTGTTCCACAAACTGCTACACATAATGGAATTTATGATCACAAAAAAATCGACCGATGAGGTTTTCTTTGGTTGTCAAATCAGTTTGGGTTTCTACATTGGATTCAATGGGTAGCAAGCGCTTTTTTGCCCTCAACTGTAAACATGCGCCGTAGAGGTTGTTTCCCGATACTACGGTTCATTGACTGGCCCCTCCTACCATAGACATATATGTCTATGCCTGGTCTATGCCTACTACCCTCTCCAGTTCGTATGTACGATAAGGATCGCATAAACACCTTCCAATGGTCTTTCTGTTACTAGGCGGACTTCCCCTAGAAATTAATTAGCTGAGTTACTGGGCGGATTTTCAGATAACACCGTATCAAAATAAACTTTCGGAAGAAAATACAGAAGTTTAGCCAATCGTATTAAACACATATTCTGTATCCATGTGGAACAAAAATAGTCCGCCAATGAGAGTAGCGTTTACTCAGTAGTCAGGCAGACGTCAACAGTGTTGTCCAATCACGAAAAAAAGAAAGGGGATTTTTGCAGTAGCTTTGAGTCAGGTACTTTGTTTTTCCTCACAAAATAAGTTTTTTCTGTTACACTGTTGAAATGATAAAAATCGAAATATTTAAAAATTTTATCATTTTGATATAATTATATAAGTTATAATTGTTAACTGGAAAACTTAGTTTAAATGATTTGTAAAATTCCATACTGAATGTTAGCAAAGCCAACGTTTGCTGTTCCAGCTGTATGTTACCTAGCTTGCTAGCTGCTTGCTACGCCGCTGTCATACTAAGATGAAGTGGTATATTTACGTATTCTTTAGCTAACGATAGCTAAATAGGATGTAGTGTTACATGTAATACCGCTATGTGTCAGTGTTATATACGATGAATGTAGCTAAACTAGTGTCAGGTAGCTAGCGCGTTAGCCAATACAGCTGTGAATCATTCGAATAAAACGAAAGCGGGAAGCATGAGCTGAAATCGAATTGGAGCGCATGACAAATTGTAGTACTACTGTTAGCTGGCTAGCAAATGGAATGCAGTGAATTCCTATTCATTTGACACACATAAAGTTTAAGTTACATATGTTAATTGAACTAATGACCGAATTGTCTTTGTAAGTAACGTTATTATATTTTTAAAACTAAAAATTGGCTTCAGCACGCGAGATTGCTGCTGAATTGACAGCTAGGTATGCACAAGGGAATCCCGCCAATAGACAGTGATTTCTGCGCCGAAATGTTTAGCTAAATAAATGGCTGTATTTTAGTTGCATGCCATTGAAGCCAAATATGTCGACGAATGACTTTCCGCGGATAAAGTCGTCTGTCGTTTGCTAGTCTCCCAGTTTCATTTCGCTTGTAATGTAGCGCGAGATACATACATATCGTCGACTCCACAACGGTGGAACTTTTACTGTGTGCACAACGGCGGGTCACCGTTTACCCAACTTAGGTCTTCGCACAGCCCAGTGATCGGTAGCTAGGTCGTTGTACGTATGGATTTCTGTCAAATGTGCTTCCATTTAGCGAACGGCAATTTAGTCTTTCACCTGACAGTGGAGAGAACAGTAAAGTATTAACTGCTAACATTAACGGTAGCCACTGCACTGGCTCTACGGTACCGTAAGAGTGTCCATAGACTGACACCCCTGTTAAACATACTTTATTTGGAAGGAGCTTGCGCACTTGCTGCTACCTAGTTAGCAAGCAATTAATTTTGCTCAACCATATGCTTGATAACATACATAGTTCTGTAATGCCTGTATTTTGTAACTCTAGCCACTACTTAGGGTGCTAGAAAACCAGTTATAAATGCATTCACTTGTAATTAAAAGATACTTACAAGGACACAACTCCTTTTATTCAAAGTCTTCATTATTTTAATCAGAGAGAAATAATATGCCATATAGTTGTTCTCCAAATATACTGACCAGTGGAATATATTTACAGATACAGTAACATCTGCATAGTTATAGGGTGCATGCAGGTCATGCAAGCTGGAAACTTGTATCCTAAGGCTGGGGCACTTGCAGATATAGGCAGTTAGCAAGCTTAAAAATGACTGCATTCTACCTAAATATGAGAAGTTGTGTAATGTGTGACCATTACATAAATTAGGTCAGTGTTATCCTGTATAATTGCAGTTTGTTTAGGTGACATAGAATATTAAAGTTAATGGTAGAAAAGCATTCTTACCTGAACAGATAGGTCCCAGTAGGAAATGCTTGCATTAATAATAATAATAATAATAATAATAATACCAGGACTCATATTATAATTCAGAGAAGGATTGCAGTGCATGATTAGTATGCTACCACAGGTCCACTCCATGCTGGTCCAAAAGGACCTCCGTTTCCACAATTTTTTATTACAACCTTGTACAGACATTTAATCAACTTGCTTAGTTCTGTTCCCTCTCAGTTATGACAGTAGTAGAGCTGAGCAGACCTGTAGGATTATAGGGCTCCACAAGTGGCCCCATGTTACAAGAATAGAATTAAACAAAGGAAAAAAAGAAAGAAAAAGATTTGACTCTTCGGAGAAAATAATTTTTGTTGATATTTTTAGCTACCATTTTAGCTACTGTGCCAAGGCATCATCTGGGCTAGGGGTCTGACAGCAGATGATGAGCCAACACTGTCATTCTTATTTTTTATATTTCTAGATTCTGATGGTATCTTTAGTTGAAGTTGCCCTGGCAGTGTGTAGTAGCCATGACAGAAGACAGCCTTCAAACAATGACCTCGAAACGGGGCGGGTTGGGATCTGGAGAGGGAGATACAGAGCCCAGCATGCTCCTTCAGAAGCTGAAGAGCAACATCTCGTAAGACCTGCTTGTTTTTTATGTCACTGGATTATATTCAGTAAAGTTGTAGTACAGATCTTTTTTGACCCTGGGGCCCTGTAGATGACCATCCTACATGCAGAATCCCTGCAGTGTGACCTATACAACCATGTTCAACATTCCTTTGTCACCAAGGCGATCTGCTTGATTGGGTCATTGGAAATTGGAATAATGACCTATTTTACTGTGTGCCTCATTTCTTGGGTTGACCTCTCAGTTGTACATCCAACAAAGATTTCTGCAAGCTTAGATGCACAGTGTGTGTCAATTTTGGTCACTAGCTTTATAGTCAGCATCGTTTAATGATGGTTTTAAGTGTATTTTCATTGTTCAATGTTTTTATTTCATTTTTATTTTTGCAGTAAGAATGTACAGACCAAAGTTGATGCAATTCTGGTGAGTTTCTGCTATCATTCTGCCATTATGTATTACCCCAGAGTGTAGAAGCATAGCACATGCAGTCAACCAGAGCTCTCTGTGTCCCTTCATTGTGTTGTGTCTCCGCAGCAAGACGTGCAGCGATTTTCTGACAATGACAAACTCTACCTGTACCTCCAGCTGCCTTCCGGCCCTGGCACAGGGGAGAAGAGGTAGGAACACTTTCCAGACCGCGGCACGTGTTTTCATACTTCCATGTATTTATTTCATAGAACACAGCAAATATCATTTTGCATGCATTGATAAAGTATACCTTTTCTTCTGGTATTCGTTTCACTTCATGTTACCATAGCAATAGGTGTATTGAAAATTATGAAAATTAATTATTTCAGGGAAAAAAGCTTAAATTCTATATTTGCTCCATATTGTAGATAAGATATACTCTGTGTGTTCCTGCACAAGTATTGACCTGAGTTTGCTGGCTCCATTGTGCTTCTCAATGATGACTTTTTTTCTACAGAATTGTGTGTGTCCCTTGCTCCTGTAAATGTTTGTTGCAATATCTGATGAAAAATACATCAGTGTATTAAAATAAAATTATACTGAAAAAAAGTATGGACAATATTCATAAATGTTTTAAAAAAGCATTTTATATATCAAACATATTATTCAGATATATTATAAAACCTTTATAAACAGCCAGGCTAAAATAATGGGTATTCAGTTTATCTTTTAAAGTGTCAATATAAGTGGCATCCCAGATGAGCTGGGAGGAGAGAGAGGTAAGAGCTTTGGGACAGCATAACCAGTGGCCACGTGCCACATTGTGCAGAGCCTAGTTTTGGGTAATGCCCAGTGAGCTGCATGGACAGAGTGTACAGTAACGTGTGCGTTTCCCTGTGGAACAGCAGCAACAGTGACTCCAGCTCCTGGAACTCAGCCGACCAGCTGCACACCTGCACCTGGATCCGCAGCCACCTGGAGGAGCACGCTGACACCTGCCTGCCCAAGCAGGATGTGTACGAGATGTACAAGTGAGCCCCCCGCCTTTCCTCACCCCTTTTTGATTCCCTGATTAAATTAAACATTTGAATATCACACATTTAAATTTGCTCATCAACACCATTGGGCAGCGTCTCAAAGCTGTGCTGCTTTTCAAAACTCCCTTCGCCAGCAAACAAATAGCTGCTGTTGTAGGAAACGCTAATTTTGGTTTATCGCACCAAGTCTGCCATATGATTTTGTGGATTAGTTAAGTACATTAAGTAATTCATCAGCTAGTTTGAAAGAGAGAAGAGGGAATAATAGGCATTGTTATTATGTATGATTGTGTGCTATGTAAATTGCACTGATAAAATCATGCAGAGCAGACGGTTGCAGGAAGACCCACTTCAAAAGTGTTATGCGGTCCAAAGTGCTCCTTGGTATTTCAGCGGGTTTTTCTGTTGTGTTGCTACAGGGGATTCTGTGATAACTTGCAGTATCGGCCACTGAGCGCAGCCAATTTTGGCAAGATTATCCGGGACATCTTCCCAAATATCAAACCACGAAGACTTGGAGGAAGGGGGCAATCAAAATATCCTTTCACACCAGTACAGATATACCAAGTCAACTCCTGTCTGTTTCATGAATCTTCAAACTAATACTGCACTAGAACATGGTCAGAGCGCCTTTTTCAAAAGTTTGGGTGAACAAACTCTTTTTCTGCTGAGCCATCATTGTAAGTGATCATGTACTAATTATTATAGTCATTTTGAGGGTCCCAATTATATGCGTATGAGCCACAAATAAATATAAATGTTTAATTTTGTGATGAAATTACCAGATGAAGAAAAATAAATGTGAGATTATTGTACTGCAGCAGTATTTATAGAAATTGTCCAGCTACAACATTGTGTCTCCTAAGGTAATACTTCATATAAGAGTGTTGCACACGTTCATGTATGCTTAGATTGTTCACCATCTGAGAGATTCTGAGCGTGTCCTGGTACTCCCTTAACTACCATGTGCACGTACTGCTACAGTGGAATCCGCAGGAAAACGGTTCTGAACATGCCTCTCCTGCCCAATCTGGACCTGAAGAATGACCCAGTAACTCTTCTTTTATCTTGGATATTTGTCTTTTTTTTACATTGTGATTGTATCCTCTGGATGCAAGGCTTTTCTAGTTTTGGGGACCCCCTGAGTATCTTCCTTCGACGCAACAAGGGCTTACATGAATTAGATGATGTTCAATGCCACTACATTACTAAGATGCTATTTTGTTTTTACATGTGCAATAAATATTGGCTCCTTCAGGCCCTTTCTTTGGAGAAGTTACTGAGTCTCATTATAATGGTAATGAATTGAGAACAGATGAAGAAACGAAGGTGCTGTTCTCTGTGCAGTCTGAGCTGACGGAGCTGGTCCAGACCTACAACCAGGAGGTGATGGAGGCAGCGTGTGAGCTGATCTGCGACTGGGCGCAGAAGATCCTGAAGCGCTCCTTCGACACGGTCGTGGAGATCGCCCGCTTCCTGGTCAATGAGCACATCGTCAACCCGCGCTGCAGCCAGGCGGAGCTGGTCAGCTCCGCCACGCTGGCCGGTGAGCGGCAGCAGTCCTCCGCGGTCCTCTCCGCTAGACCATGATGCTTCACCAGGCCTGTAGAGTGAGGTCACGTGACTTAGATGGAGTCCAGCGCTGTAATTCTTGTGTTAAACCCCACAGAAGGTGCCGTGAGACCAGTGAAGGTGAAAAAGAATCAGGCCCAGCCGAAAGAGGGCGGGACAGAGAGTGAGGGAAGAGGCTCTGAAAACAAGGTACTGCTCCTGCCACATCAACAACTCTTATCTTAACCAATCGGAAAACAAGGTACTGCTCCTGCCACATCAACAGCTCTCATTTTAACCAATCAGAAAACAAGGTGCGGCTCCTGTCGCATCAACAGCTCTCATTTTAACCAATCGGAAAACAAGGTACTGCTCCTGTCGCATCAACAGCTCATATTATAACCAATCAGAAAACAAGGTACTGCTCCTGCCACATCAACGGCTCTCATTTTAACCAATCAGAAAACAAGGTACTCCTCCTGCCACATCAACGGCTCTCATTTTAACCAATCAGAAAACAAGGTGCGGCTCCTGCCACATCAACAGCTCTCATTTTAATCAGTCTGCTAAAGCCTGCATTTAAAGGCATGATTCTCAGTTGTGAGCCTTCATTTTCTTCCTCTTTTTCTGAAGGACAAAGAGGGAGGGGAGCAGGCCTCACCCAGCAAAGCGGTGCAGGGAGAGAAGCCCGCTAAGGGGGCAGAGTGTGCTCGGCCTGGGGGCTGCGACGTCCAGTTTGAGGCGGTGATGAAGCGCTTCCCGAAGGTGCTGCCCCGCGGCTCCGTCCCGGACAAGACCCCGCTGCCCCTCCGCTCCTCCCCGCCCACGCTGATGCCAAAGGAGGGCGGGGGCGTGAAGGTCACCCTGCCCATCACCATGGCAACCTTGCCTCAACAGCAAGGGGCCGCCCTCCCCGTCTTCAACATGATTTCGTACGTCTCGTACCCTGAGAAGGAGAAGGACGCGGCTGTCGCCGTGGCTACCGCGGCCCCCACGCCGGGAGTGGTGCAGAGGGCCCGCGCTGCGCCCAAGCGGGCCCCGGAACCGGCGACCGGCGAGGCGTCTGCAGGAGCCGTGGGAACGCCCCCCAAAAGGAAGAGAGGCCGACCCAGGAAGCCGCGACCAGAAGAGACAGGGCAGCCCCCGCCCGCTGCAGCCCAGGCCTCCACCCCTCTCTCTGGGGGGGTCATCCAGAAAGCCCTGCCGTCCACGTCCTCCCCCCTGCAGCCCCAGGTCCAGGCCCAGCCTGAGGTGGTGAAGATTGTGATCCAGAACCAGCACGGCCAGTTCCCGGGGGCCCTCCCGTCCACACTAGAGGCACCGCCCGTCCTGGACAAGGCGGGCCTCGGCACCGCCAGCGTACAGGAGAATAAAGGTCACAGTGAAGGCCAGCCAGTGCAGGAAGCCTCCCAGAATGCCCTGCTGCTCCACACGGCGGGCCAGCCTGTCACATCAGGGGCTCAGACCTGGGAGACGGGCAGGGCCATGGTGGAGGTCATCAGGAGAGCGCCTGTCACCAGGGAGGGGGCGCCCGCCCCAGCTTCAGCCCTGGGCTCCCAGACTGAGAAGACGCAGGAGGGGCAGGCTACTATCACCCCAGCCCACTCCTTCGCAGAGCCACAGCTTGCCTCCGCCCCCACAGCGAGCAGCACTGACCGTCCCCAGCCTACTGCAGCCTCCCAGACTTAGAGCCTGTCGATCTCAGGAGACAAGTGCCATTTTGCTTCCACGGTCCTACTATTGTCTATTAGAAGCAGATTTGATTTTGTTCTCTAGTCTGTTGGTGGAAATATGTGACTGACGCTTACAGTGGCCATTTGGATTCATACCACCAGATAAATGCATCGGTCACAGCCAGACTGCAGCCACTCTATCAGCTCGAAAGACTTGTTAGAAAAATGGAAAGTCAGTTCTGTGGTGTTAATGGTGCTGCATTTTTTAAACAGGCGGGTTTAAAAGACGGCTATCCCTGTGAGGGTGTCCTTAAGTGCAAATGAAATGGTCTTTACGGGTTCAGACTCATAGGTACTCATGAGTATCAGTGCTGCCCTCATCAGGGTTTTTCTGTGCTTTTATTTTATAAGACATTTTGGGATATTTTGTACAGATTTATCATTTACTGTGCAGTTAATGAATGTTATACTTCATATACCTTATAATCAAATGCTGTACTCTGTCAGAGACCTACAGTGAGCTTTTCAAATGTATTTTTTTGTTTGTTTTCATGCCATTGTATGTTATGTATGTATGTGCATTAACATCTCCCCATTCACCTATGGCAGGGCAAATAACAGGCTTGGGTATTTCAATATGGCCAACCAAACACTCAACAAAAGAAAGTAAATCACATCTTAAAGGGACATTGAAATGTGAGGATGGTACACAGTACACAAATGTCCTTTGGCTCCAAGCACGTGCAGTACTACGGTTTGATACTAAACCTCTGCCAATGTTATTTGAATACATTTCTAAGGTCTGAGGACTGTTACTTTGATTACTTGGAGAGGCTAGTGAAGGAAAGTGCAAATGTCTTTGTCTGCCATGTTTGAAATTGCATTTATAACTTATTTTTATAATGTTATTATTTGCTACATTATAATTTTATTCCTGAAATGTTATGTTTAATTTGAGTCGCAATGCCTTCACAGCATGTAAAAGTGGCTGTCGCACACCTTGTAAGTTATTTACTTTTAGTTACTGGCACTTAAGGTATTTATTGAAAGCAAGCGTATGTTTGCAGGTCGTTCCTGGGCACTGTGGCGTTAATCGCACCTCTTCTGCTTCTTAGCACATAGCTGGCAATCTGCTAAATTGAACATTTGTTTAAACAGTGTTGAAATAAAAAGTAACAATCTGACTTTCAAATTTAGTTTGCACAAAGCTGAGGAAAGGTGGCAAATAATTCACAACCAGTAGCTCATTTTGGATTCTCACAGTCCAGATTGAGGAAAACTCTGTTGACTTTACTGTCATTCCATTGCTTCGCAGTGCTTCATCTTGACTGAGTCAACAGTGTTGCCAAGTTGTAACTCCTCTAAGATAAGTGCTTCACCCATGAGGTCAACCTCAATACTTTTAGAAGATTGTGGCACAGTTTCCCATCACAATGCCGAAAGTCTCAAATGCACAACCTGTAAACGGCTTTGAAAGGCACAGTCTGCAACTTCCTTTGAGAATATCTAGCAATGGCCAGCCTAACATAAATCTAAATGATTCTGAAGATCCTATAGCATGAAGACATTAAGAATTATATAAGCAACTTTATATAGTAGAATCTAAATTTATATAAGCAATTTTATATAGTAGAATCTAAATTTATATAAATATACTTCTAGAAGAATGCAGACATTTCAAATGTATAAACAAATCATTTGCTTTTACAGTCTTTTAATGACCTAAGCCAGGATTATTATTGTATGATTGTACACATTTCTGCTTATGTTTAATTTTGAATTTTTAATGTTTTATGGGTTGTACTTAAAACTAAAAAACCAAATTATTTTTAATTGGACTGCACAAAATGTTCACTATAAATATTGCACCTTATATGTTATTTAAAATGTTTAACTGTGCACTTCTGTGATATCTTCCAATTGATAAGTAAAAAATAGTGCTCATGTGAACATATTTTCATAAATTCTTGACATAAATATTGGATTTGTGTGAGACACTATTGTTGTACTTTCATGGTATATTACAGTCAGCCTTTCAGTCAGTGACTGTCTTGTAGATGTTTAATTTACAACAACAACAAAAAAACATTCTCCTCTGCACTGCCATGTAAAAATCATAGTTTTTTTATGACTCAAAACTATCAGTAATTTCAGTTTGTGTTTCACCTTAATTGTGTTTGTTCATGTTCTCTGTAGGTTGACAATTACTCAGCAGTAACTATAACATAATGTTATCTCTTTTGGAGTACATCCCTTGGTGAAAATCTTGAATCATCCTGTTTGGTATGAAACTCCAGTGCTGAAATAAAATGCAAAAAGAACCTAACTGAAGCTAGTTTCTTTTCTTAACTTGAGCAAGTTTGTGAACTTGTAAACAAATAGGAAACAACAATACTCATACCATTTTTCAACTGACATATTGCCCTGCTTCCTTGTGTTGCTGGTCATCCTGAAAAGCATGCATATTGTTTTAGTGCATCCCTCATTTGAGAAAGTAACAATGCAAATGGCACAAGAGACTGATTACAGCGGGACTGCAATATTACTGTTGCACCACTAGGTAGAAGCATTTCACTCTGAACCAAGGCAATCTGCTCAGACAAGAATTTTCTAACAACTCACCGTCTGTATCAATGTTGAACAATATTTTTGAAAATCATTTCACTGCAACCAAGACACATACAAGACACTTACATTATGTCCCTAGTAGTGTAGGTTTCAGCAGGTTCTTGACATTAAAACGAGAGACTCATGTCCCCTACAGAGGACAAAAATGAATTGCCAGGTCTTAGGAGGGTCTTTGGAGAATACAGATACATTTGGTAGGTATAAATTGTACATTTTGCTGCTGTCATGCAAGATCAAAAGTGAAATAGTTTGAAGGACTTTACAGCTACCATGTAAGATGGTATAAATTGCGTACTTTCAAATTAATTGTGAGTTCAATGGGCAAACATGCACACAAAATATTATGTATCAGTTCAAAGTAAGGTGTCAACAGTGATTCCATAACGTAAATCCACTAGATACGTATTCTTGCAGTTTATAGCCAACGTCATCAATGATCAATTGACATCTTCATCCATAGTCCATGAATCAAAATTAGTGTCAATAACCCGCGACTACTCGTTGCATTCACTCCTTTTTACGTTAAATCGGTTTAATCACAACTAACGCAGGAAAGTAAAAGTAGAAATAACACTTTCTAATTTCATACAATTGTTTATTTAAAATGGGGAAATCCTCTATTTCCATAAGACCTCTGGAAAATAAGAACAATACAGCGCTAAAATGTGTGTGTTCTGTTTATACAGGCACTGTTGAACAGCTATAACAACAATTCCCATGATGAAAATAGGTCCTTGCTATACAACAAGAAGTTGAACGGCCTGCACATAGCTAACGTCTGCTTGATAGATAGCTTACGAATGTAATATGTGAGATAACTTGTGAGCTGCTGTGCATTGTGGCTAGTTGTGATTAAACAATGACATAGAAACTGTAATCCATCGAATTCGCAGTCGCTGGACACTTAGGTACTGCACACCGTAGCTGAAAATTTAGATTTGATACTGCAAAACACGCCCCATCTTGGATCTGTACGTCGAGCAAAGAACCAAAATGGCGTCCAAAGCGCTTTAGTTTCGTGAGTTGTATCGTTTTTTAAGACCTACAGGCATTTGATGCAGACATCCCAGGCCTGTCACTTGTCCAAGTTGCAAAGAGAGAAACTCGGGAGTAGTGTGGGGGATTGTATGTTTCTCCAAATGGGGGTGGAAAACTGGAGATAGAAAAATTTCAAACTCCACCCGACTATTGAAGAGGTAAGAGACGTTGTGATTTTGTTTTGGACAGTAGTTGTGAGTGGGTTAGTTACCATTTACATTAGCTTGTGAGCTAGCTATAGAATTGCGTGTCAGTCCGTCAACCAAAAGGAGACGAGATGAAGAGTCAACGATATCTAAGAGCGCAACAAAGTAGATAGCAAGCAACTAGCTTGGTAACGTTAGTTCAACAGAAGTTTGGCAGTAGATGAGAATAACTGCAGGTTTTAATTATAATTTTACTATACACTTGCATCGAACTTGTAAGATGTTCATATAGTAACCATGCACTAAATGTTTTTAGATGATCCCGTGTTTGATGAGTTTGTCAGCAAGCTAGCTATCTATCGGACCACTAGTAATCTGTAACCAACTAGATCAGAAAAATACTTCGTTTACTCTAGGGAACACCAAACTCACAACTCATCGGGTATGATATAGCCAGTTGAGTTGGCTGTCCAGTTAAGTTCTGGCAGAAAAAAAACGAATATTGGATAGACTGCACAGCTAACTAGACTAAGTACCTAACGACGTTACATATTGACGACAAGCAGAACAACTGACTTCTACAACGACGGTAGACATTCTAGTTAGCTAGCTAGCAAGCTAACAATAGCCGGACAGCCAGATTGATGGCACAAGTTCTGTCTTCAGTATGCGATAGCTTGCTTGTGAGGGTGTTAGCCCATGTCTGAAATTCCAGAGGGAAACCCTTTGCAAGAAGTCTTGCTAAGTAGCCACTGATACTGTGTGGCATCACATTCAGCCCGGGATTTTGGAATAACTAGATAACAAGCGAATGTCGTTTTTGTGGACTCAGTCTCATTGCTTACTTGTCATTCATATAGCCTACTACATCACCGGCTAGCATGCTTACCCGGCAACAGCCAGATTTGATTTGTATGATAATAAACAGATATAACTTACCTCGTTTTGTTAGATAAATTAGCTTATCACTTCGCCAAAAGTTACACTGCTTGTGTATCTATCCAATTGGATAGCAGCATTTTGTGTCATATTGCAACCAAAGCTATCTGTACTTAAAACGAGTCTTATTGTCAACGCTAATCTAAGTTCCCAGCTAGATAGTTAACAAACCATTGTCACGAACGTTAGGTAAGGTAACATTAGCTAGTTAGCTAGCCTTAACAGTGTTCAAAATGGGACCTTAACCTTGTGGCTGGAAGACTTATGTTGTCAGTTCTTTGTCATACAGCTAATTAAGTGAGGTCATATTTTTCCTCGGTGAATAAGCGACCCCCATCTTAGTCGTTACAAGATTATTGAAACTATGACAGTTCAGCTATACCACATGAGATTTATTTGTTTGTTTTATTATTTATGCAGCTTATACCGATCAGTTTCCTCTCCAAAACGGGGACTACGTTCAACACATTGCCTGTCACCTTTGTGGTCTTATCAAAGTATATTTCCGATTTTCATTTATATTTTTAAAATACGTGGTTATTGAGAAACTTGTTTGTACCATAATGAGTTGCAGCCCACCACAGCGACACTGGACCATTTCTGTTCATTGTGTTTGTCGGGTTAATTTCATTATTAAGGGATGGAAAGCAACCCTGATCATGTTCTGTGTAACACTGCACCAGTGCATTGTTCCTCAAGGGATTGTTGGAGCCATTATCTAGCACGATAGCACGGTCATCTTTCAGTATCAGGTACAGAGTGGCCCCTGGGATATGCCCTCTCAAGGGAAGAGTCATTCACAGTCAGAGGGGTGACTGGCATTCGGTTTTGTGGAGGATAGGCAGTGGCATTTCATTTTAGATCCATTGCTTAAAACGTTTAATTTGTTCATATTGGTTTTGAAGGTGTGTAATGCATGACACTGCCCAAAAAATTGAGACTTGGTGCACAGGAGGGTATGGTGTCGTGGGTCCACCAATTTGGCTGTCCTCTCAGCCTTCATTTACTTACCTTATCACAATATGAGCTTTCGGTGACCTTTGTTTGAAGGAGTTTGCTTCTTGATGCTGTTTCCTCTGAGAATGAATAATTGTGTGCTGTGATTGGTTGCTAGGGTGGTGCTCAGTGCGAGGAGATGGGTTGGTCTGGACAGGGGCACGGTTGCCATTACTCCAATGGTGGCTCTTGAAGTGATCTTGGCATCCACTGCCAGAAGACACGTTAACACACACAAGCTTTCAGAAAGCTGACCTGTGTCAGCTTCTTCACCGTGTTACACTTCACCTGTTCAAGTCTCCTCTTACCCTCTCCACTGGTCCAGATGTGAAGTGCTTTGTTTAGTTGCCTTTTGTGTAGTGAAGCAGCAGAAGTGCTGAGGAAAGGGGACTGGAGCACATCTGATCACATGTCCCTGGTATTTCATCTCTGTCTGAGCTGTGAGCTGAGCTCATGTTGCTGTTCTGTGGCTCTGTGTGCTTATGTGGCAGTGAAGTGTTTTGAGAAGCTGCAGCTCACCTTTGATCTTGTGAACTGTGTATAGGCTTGGGTAGGGCCTCTTATTTAGTTCAGTGTTGCGAATAGAACGTGTACCGTGTGCCGCATGTTGCGAAACAAATCAAAGCTGACGTTAAAAAGATTGCCGCAGACTTATTTTAGTGTGTTTACAGGCTGGGACACATCTCAGTTCTGAGCAGCTAGATACCCAGTGAGAGCAGTTAGATAAGGGAGATGGTGAGTATATATGGAGCAGCTGTGTTTCCTCTGGCGGGAGGTTATCTGTGCCCTGACTCGTTGGCCAGGCAGCAGTTGGGAGGGAAGAAGGGACACAGTTCACAGGGAATGGTCGCCGTCTCGGCCTGATCGAGTGAAGGATGCAGAACTCTGTGGCCTTTAATCAGTGTGCATTCTGGGAGTTTGTGGTGTTCTTCAGTGAAGGTGGAAATCCACTTTTCCATTTGTGGCTGAATTTTCATTAGAGGTAATGGAGTGCACCTTGGACTGCTTGTGTGGGGGGGGGAGGGGGGGAACCCCCAGGCTGATTAATTTAGAATCTTTTTTTAAATAACATTGTGTTATTCTCACATTGTATGTTTTTTTTAAACTCATATTGACAGAATTCTCATGTTCTAGATATTAAAAGCTACTCTCAAATGCACACAATAACATGGCCATATTTTACTGGACCGAATCAGGTTCTTTATTACTGTTCAACTGTTCAAATTTTGTGTATATTGGTAGAGTGATTTAAGCACAGTTGACCTTGCATTGAAACAGCTGCGGCTCTACAATGTCAGGTACAGGTTGGTGACATCCATTTAGCATGCAGTATACCTATTTAAAGTATCGCATATGCAGTGTAGTTCTGCAGTCTGTCAGGCTAGCGTGCATCTGCAGTGAAACAAGCAACGATGCTAAGCTGTGGGTCGAAGGCAGACGTGTAAACTTATGCAGATTTAGCAATAAAAGGCTTAGAGCTGTTCTGTTAGAACTGTGATCCTAAAAATGAGGCCAAAAATGAAGCTGTGATCATTAAAACTAGATCATGCTGGCTGGGCAGGATGTAGGGATAGCTGGGGTCGTTCTGCATCATTAGTCTTCAGCACAGGAGCCTCTTCTCTGTTTGATCTGAAGCTGTGTTCCCCTGTGATAGAGGGGATCTGGCATTTCATGTTCTCACATAGGAACTCTATCTGTATTAGATCTGAAGCTGTGATTTTATGGTAAAGGGGATCATTCTGCATTGTGGCATTAAGCACCGGGGCCCATCCTCTGTGGGATCTGAAGCTGTGGTCTTATGCTGAAGGGGATCATTCTGCATTGTGGCATTAAGCACCAAGGCCCATCCTCTATGGGATCTGAAGCTGTGGTCTTATGGTAAAGGGGATCATTCTGCATTGTGGCATTAAGCACAGAGGCCCATCCTCTATGGGATCTGAAGCTGTGATTTTATGGTAAAGGGGATCATTCTGCATTGTGGCATTAAGCACTGGGGCCCATCCTCTGTGGGATCTGAAGCTGTGGTGTGATGATAAAAGGGGATCATTCTGCATTGTGGCATTAAGCACAGAGGCCCATCCTCTGTGGGATCTGAAGCTGTGGGTCCTGCAGTGCTGTTCTGCACATGTGCGACCGCGCTGCATGCAGGCCTCTGCTTCTGTAACAGAACCTGTCTCACCACTTCTCACCTTGATGGGCCCCACTGGAGAGAGAGATGCCATACTATTGGGTTCTATTTCTGGTGTTAAATGTAGGGCCTTGCATCACTGAGCAGCCCCACCTGACAGAGAGAAAGTGAAGCTACTGTGTGACTAATAAGGGGCAGAAATGCTGTTTCCAATCAGGCAAGCATAGAAGAAGGTTAATAAGAACAGATGTGTCCTGTGATTTCATTTTTTTAACACAGCAAGAAGTTGCTAGTGCTATTACTAATGACTGGGGCAGGGATGCCCGCTTTCACACACTCACACACTCACACACACACACACACACACACACACACACACACACACACACACACAAGGAGAAATGTGGCCACATTGTCCTGTGAATTTCAGAACCAAATCAGAACTGGACGGAGTGTGGCACAGTGGGTAAGGAACTGCGCTTGTAACCGAAAGGTCGCAGGTTCGATTCCCGGGTAAGGACACTGCCGTTGTACCCTTGAGCAAGGTACTTAACCTGCATTGCTTCAGTATATATCCTGCTGTATAAATGGATACAATGTAAAAGTGCTATGTAAAAAGTTGTGTAAGTTGCTCTGGATAAGAGCGTCTGCTAAATGCCTGTAATGTAATGTAATGTAACTGCACTGCAATTTTTATTATCGGCCTATATATTCTATATTTAGAAATCTGCTTGTATTCTGTCACTAGGAAATCAGTGTTATCACTCAAATCCTTAGCCACAGGATTGGTACCTCCTCTCATACTCAGTAGTAAATTCCAATGGTAAGTCATAGGCTACATTTCCAGCCATATGTTTTTATTTAGTTGAGATTATGAATGTATAGCAATGGGTGAGTCGTTTGGCTGCAAGCATTTGAAAGTTTTATCACAGTACAGTAAATGTATTTACACAAATTGCTATTTGAATAGCAATTCAAATTATTTGCTTCACTCTAATAATACTGCAGGGCAGTAATTCTGAATTGCTATTTGAATAGCCCTTTTTGGAAATAATTTTACAGTTTCCTGAGGTAATGAAAAATAATTACTATTTTGATGAGAAATTTTAAAGTAGTTTAAAAGAGAAAATATTGGAAATTTCCCACTTGTTGTTATTCTAGCAACCAAATGCGATTTGGGTTGCCTGAATATTTTTCACTTTTGCAGTGTAGCTGAATTTGTGTGGGTGGTTTTTTTTTTCCACAATAAATACATTTTTCATATTCAGGCTCAAGTCAAGCTGTTTTTCAGTCAGATGATATGATGCTTTTTCTGTCACAGAATTTTATTTCCATTGACATTCCATTGTTCTTTCAGTTCATCAGTTACAGTTTATCATCCTGCAGTCTATCTGTATCAGACTCAACATGTTCAGATTGTTTATACGTTTGCTTTTTTAATGCACTTTAATGCGTGGGCTCCGTCTCAGGCGAGTGCAGCTGCAGGATGTAGGCCTGTTCTGGGCTGTGCTCTTGCTGGGTAGCTAGCAGCTGCATATGCGCTATATGTGTAAAAATGAGTGAAAGTAAGAAGGTGTTGCCTGCATGCAGAAACTTGCTCAATGTCACGAGTAATGAAAAGTGACAAACAAAGAAACGCACGTAGATCCCTGTCAGTGTGTCCCAATGCATGCCTTTCATGTGCTCCAGGTTTTAAATCTCTGTAAGGGGTCTTGTTGCTCATGTTTTAATAGGTTCTGTTTTTAGGGGAGTACTGTATAGTTTCAGTTGAATTCTTCCTGTTCTCGTAAAGCCAGTGATTACTGGAAAGTTGGTCTTAAACAAACATCACAAGGACCCCTGTCTGTTGGCTCTGCTCCATACAGTGGACATGGAAGCACGCTGCATGTGCAGTGGCGTGATAATCTACTCAGGGAGATTACAGCTGCATTCCACAGCAGGGGATCACTGGGGTACAGCGATGCAGGAGCTCACACGGACACTCAGACACGCGCGCACACACACGCACACACACACACACACACACTTCTGTCCTGGGTCGCTGGCACGTGTGGTCCGTGCTTATGGCGCAGAAGCCGTGCTCAGACGAGTCACGCTCCAGTGGTCCTCTAAGACACGCTCTGCCCTGAGACACTGCTCTTTTGTGGGTCAGGAAGGCTTGCAGAAGACGTGTCCCTCTGATCCTCGCTGTAACCTCCCCCAAAGCACCGGTTATCAAACGGCACATTTTGTTGTTGCAGACATAATCGCTGCTTGGGTAATTGATATGATTTGAGGCTGAATAGCTTTTCATTCTTCTTTGAAAGTACTTTTGTCTTGAAGCAGTACTTTTTTTATGCCGAAGAATCATTTGGACAGTAAATGATTTAACTATGGGGTTCTGGAATCCTGTATAAAGATGATGAGAGACCAAGCGAAGCTTTGTTTTATAACAGTCAAGATGGGTCATCCATAACTTTGCGGGAGGACGTTGTAGATGTTGCAGAAACAGGCTTACCGGTTTAACTCATCTTGCTATGTCTTGTGACATGCGTCTCAGACAAATGACCATTCAAAATGTTTTCCGAAATAAACAAAGAGCGTTTATGGAGTGGATTGTAGAATATTTGGACCTCCGATTGGGATTTTATCGTTCGTAAAATTCAAACTAAAGTTAATTCTGAAAACTACAATGGACGCTCTCTGTTTTTGGCATGCAGGAGTCTTGACCGCAAGCATTCACCCGTGTCCAAACTGCGATCACACGTAGCAAGGTTCATTCATAGGTTATGTAATGTTTTTCAGCCTGCGCGTGTACCGGGTAGTTTTCCACTACATCTGGACGAGCAGTCTTGCTTTTCAGATCTTCTGTAGCGTTTGCAGCTGTGTGTAGCTGCACATGTGTAACTGGGTATCATATTCAGGTTTTTGTGCTGTGGTTTGGAGGTTTGGAATGTTGTCGAAATGAGTGAGTCCGCGCGTGCTCTGACTGTTTGACTCCTCCTCTTCCTCGCAGTGGCCATGGGTGACACGGACGTGGAGCTCCCGGCTCCTCAGGCGGAGGAAGTTGAGCAGAGCCCCTGCACCTCCTCCTCCTCGGCCTCCCCCAGCCACCTCCTCCAGCCGGCCAGCGACGACAGCCCACGAGGCCCCAGCCCGCCACTGGGCATCATTTCGGAGGGCGCGGGCGAGGTGGGTGTGGTCATCGACCCCGAGGTGGCCAAGAAGGCCTGCCAGGAGGTCCTGCAGAAGGTCAAGCTCCTCCAGGGCGAGAGCGAGAGTGAGGGCGCGGCCGCGACGGGCGGGGCCGAGCAGGGGCTGGTCAACGGGAGCGTCCACCCGGAGCCGGCCGAGGGCGGGGTCACCAAGCCCCCCAAGATCCGGGAGGAGCCGGAGGAGCCGCTCCCCTGCACGGTGAAGGGCGCCCGGCGCCGCCAGAAGAACAACTCCTCCAAGCAGTCCTGGCTCCTGCGGCTCTTCGAGTCCAAGCTCTTCGACGTCTCCATGGCGATCTCCTACCTGTACAACTCCAAGGAGCCGGGCGTGCAGGCCTACATCGGCAACCGGCTCTTCAGCTTCCGCTACGAGGACGTGGACTTCTACCTGCCGCAGCTGCTCAACATGTACATCCACATGGACGAGGACGTGGGCGACGCCATCAAGCCGTACGTGGTGCACCGCTGCCGGCAGAGCATCAGCTTCTCGCTGCAGTGCGCCTGGCTGCTGGGGGCCTACTCGTCCGACATGCACATCTCCACCCAGCGCCACTCGCGCGGCACCAAGCTGCGCAAGCTCATCCTGTCCGACGAGCTCAAGCCGGCCAGCCAGCGGCTGCGGCGGGAGCTGCCGCCCTGCCCGCCGCCCGTGCTCAGCCACGCCCTCCCCGAGCACGGCCTCTCGCCCTCCAAGCGCACGCACCAGCGCTCCAAGTCGGACGCCACCGTCAGCATCAGCCTCAGCAGCAACCTCAAGAGGACGGCCAGCAACCCCAAGGTGGAGAGCAGCCAGGACGAGGTGAGCGCCGCCCCCTCGGGCCCCTGGCCCCGCCCCCGGGCTCCGCCCACAGACCATAGCATCTGCCCCAGGCAGGGCTTCACAGTACACCACAAGCCAGGATTAGGTCACCGTCAAATACTGCTGGTCTGTTTCCGTATATCTCTCATTCCTGTGCTCGACCCTGCAGTTCACTTCTGCATGTACAGTGGGGAGCGAGGATCACTCAAGCCTGGGTTTACTGGCTGTAGCTGCCAGGTCATTTTTGCAGGATATTTTTGCAGATTGTAGTTGTTCCAAAGCCACTGTACTTCTCAGTTGTGCACTATCACGGTCTCTTACCCAAGGGCCTTTTTTGGACTGTTTTGCGAAGTGCATTTTCCTTTGTTGGTTTGTTTCTCGTTAAATTATTTGTCTCGCACCTCATCTCTTTGTGATGACTTAACATCATCTTTATCCGGCTTGTGTTAGTGTTGCATTACCGTCGTCCTTCACGCAGCTGTGAATTATCACGGTGAAAATTAGTTTGTGAAGCTGAGTGCGTTCTATTTTAATGCGTGTAGTCATTATCACTAATGAGGGTGTGTTTGTGCTCATAAGCGCGTTGTGAGGACCTGTACTGCACTTAGCGCTTAGCGCTGTCCTCGGGCGGGTCCTCTCTGTGCTCATCTAAGTGGGTCACACACATGTGGCAGAAACTTCAGGCCTGACACCCGGGGAGGGTGCGAGGGTGGGCGATAAATACCAGCGTGCCTGAGTACAGCCAGGCACGAGGGCGTCTTTGCTGGGTCACTCTGCAGCTGGGGTCAAGGGTCAATGGAATGTTGGTGTCTGCTCTCAGACAAGGTCTCTGGAGGATGCGTGTGTGTGTGTTGTGTGTGTGCGTGCTTGTGTGTGGGGGTGGGGGGCAAATGTCATCTGTCATAAATCATTATATCGCCGCCCCCCCCCCTTCCCCTCCCAAAAAATGTGTACCGAATCCATGGGTCTCGCCGGGCGCACACAAACCCACGCGGCACAATGGCGGCTTTGTGAGGGTGAGAGGCTGGTGCTGCTCTGAGGTGCTCACACACTCCCCGCTCAGGCATGCGCTACGCTGCGCTCTGCTCTCCTCACACACGTCAGAGAACACGCAGCCGTCCTGTCTTATTATAGCTGAGCTCAAATCGTTCATGTACGCTTGGGTTGCCTTTATCATTTTTCCAGTGACATCATCAGAGTTGTTACCTGGGCGTGGCAGCATGTGCCCGCCTCCCTGAGCATGTGGGCGTGTCTGCGTCTGCCCGCCTCCCTGAGCATGTGGGCGTGTCTGCGTCTGCCCGCCTCCCTGAGCATGTGGGCGTGTCTGCGTGTGCCCGTCTCCTCAGCGCGTGGGCGTGTCTGCGTCTACCCGCCTCCCTGAGCACATGGGCGTGTCTGCGTGTGCCAGCCTCCCTGAGCACATGGGCGTGTCTGCGTGTGCCAGCCTCCCTGAGCACATGGGCGTGTCTGGGTCCCGCCTCCTGAGCACCGGGCGGTCTGGCTGCCCGCCTCCCTGACAGCGGCTGTCTGCGTCTGCCCGCTCCTGAGCCATGCGTGTCTCGGTGCCGCCTCCTGAGCAGAGCTGCTTTATTAGGCCGCCTCCCTCACAGGGCTCGTCCTCATTTCTGCCGTTCCCCGGAGGCTGACGTGAAATCCTGAAGACGTGGTGGTCACAGAGAGGAGTGTGTGAGCTCGCCTCCTACTCCTCCTCCTCCTCCTCCCCCACCTCCTCCTCCTCATCTCGTGCTGTCATGCGCTGGCTCACTGCCTGGTCTGTCTCCTTCTCTCTATCTCTCTGTCTCCCTCTTATTCTTCCCTTCCTGTCGTCTCCGACCCTGCTGTCTCTCCCCTCCCTTTCCCACCTTTCATCTCTCCACTGCAATCTCTCTCTTTCGCCCCCATCTCTCTCTTATCTCTCTCTGCCTTTAATCCCTGCATCTTTATCACTTTTTATCAGTATCCTGCTGCTCTCCCGTGCCGAACCCCCCGGATCTGGGTCCGTCGGTGTGAAGGGCGGTGCGATTGCCAGGTGTTGTATCGGCCGAGCCTGTCCGGCCTCCGGGCGGCTGGCTCTGCTGTGCCGTGTGCAGTCACCTGGAACGGCTGCAGGGGGTTGTGCGGCTCAGTGCGGCGCGACTCTGTAAAGGACACCTGCCCCATCCCTCCCTCTGGGGGACATCAGGGGCAGGCGCATGTAACCGGAGCTGCCCCTGCAGCGCCCTCCTACCAGGGCATTAGCCGTGAATGTAACTGATCTAACACCAGCAAAGTAGCCCCTTTGCTAACATTTATGTGGCCGCACTGGGACACAAGTGACTCACAGGCTTGAGTACCATTTTTAGTGTACATGTACTGGAGCTGGGGACCAAATATGCTTAACGTGTATGAGTATAGCAAAAAACCCAGAAGGTCCTGTCATTAGGTGTTAAGATATCCACGTGCGTGGTTGGGGTGGAGCTGTGATTGTGGACTTCGCTTGGTGAGATTTGGGATTTGGTGAGTTTTGGGAGTCTCACTCGGCTGCTATATTTGTCATTGAGCAAACTCTTGCAGTAGAGCTGTAGCTGTCACTCCCTTGTGAGGGGGCTAAACGGTGCCTGAGGAATCCTGCAGATTCGTCCTGTACCTACACAGCAGTGAGCAGCCCACAGCGTGCCCAGACTGCTCCTGTGCAGCAGACTGGCTGGGTGCAGTGCTGAAGTTGGCAGAAACAGCCCTGAGCCCAGGTTGTGGCATCTGTCGCCACCTGCTGCTCCCCACAACCGCCACCCGACCCCGCCCATCATCTGAGCCACATCATGGACTGCATTTATATAGCGCTTTTATCCATCATAAACTCTGTAAAACTGACTGTCACCAGTCGGCACCAGAGGAGGATGGGTTTCCCCCTTGAGCCTGGTTCCTTCCGAGGTTTCTTCCCATCTGCCACAGGAAGTTTTTCATTGCCACTGTTGCCTTAAGCTGCTCCGGTGGGGGTTTAGGCTGGGGTTGTCTAAAGCGTATTGTGACAACTGCTGTAAAATACGCTATACAAATAAAATTTGATTGATTGATTGATTGAGGTTCTCTCCTGTGCACTGGAATAGGGAATAGGACGGTGATGCTACATTCCACGGATGCCGAACGCTCCGCCAATCCCATTGCAGTACGTGAGGGAATCTGCGGTTTCCTGACATCACGGCGATGCCTGGCGCTGATGTGTGACAAAACGCAGGGAGATTAGAGGCTCTTCCAGCGCGGGGCATGGCCGTGACATCAGAGCGCGGCGCTCTCAGTAATCCCCTGCTTTTCTCCCTCCAGGAAGGTCTCACCCCATCTGTTCATCTCTGTGCTCTTTCCCCCCGTCTTTCAGAAGAGTCATACCCACCCCCTCCCCACCTCTTTGTGATATCGCCCATACGCTGGCCCCGTCACCAGGGTAACCGTTTCCCGGGATTCGCTTGGGCCATACGCAGGGGCCTGTTGTTTGTGAAAGGAGCGGTTTGAAGTTTATGACTACCCCGGTTTTTTAGTGCCTGCCATTCATAGATCAGTGGACGCTGTGATGTCCGATGGCCTTTCATTCGCACGCAGTGGCTTCTGTTCACTTGACTGGAGATAACTCGATGTGGACCTGTATTCCTCTACTGGGATTTGCTGAAGCCATGTCACCTTGAAATGGTGAAATTTGATCTGTGTTTGGTGGGTGTAACTGAATACACTGTCGGTGACAAGGAGTTATCATCTATTAGACTTGGAAAACACACAGATAGATGAACCCAACACACACACACATGCACGTGTGTCTATGTACTGCAAGGTCTTAAAGACGTGTTGTTTGAAGGGACAGAAGAAATTCCCCTCACACACTGAAGTCAGGGTGTGTTAAAACTGCCAGTAATGCAACAGAGTGTGTTTTTTCTCACCTCTCAGTATGGAAAATCCCCCCAGCAGTGTGGAGAGAAGCTTCTTAATCACTGTGAAAAAGAGCAGCGTGGGCTGTACCATGGTGTCTGATGAGGAGGGGGGGGGGGTGATTGTCCAGTGCAGTGTCTCTGAAGTTTTAACTTAACACCCCTCTCTACCCGTATTGATCTCGGTCTGTCTGCAGTGGCACCTGCTCCAGCAGGCCCACGACTCTAATGCAAATGCGCTCTTTATAAATACGCTGCTGTGACGTCTGCACATCCCTGCTCACACGTCTCAGTTCTGCTTTCTTCTGCTACGCTGTCCTCTCCTCCATCCATTCTTTCTCACTCACTGTTTCTTTTCTCCCGGTTGCCCACTCACTGTCCTTCACTCCTTCATTTCTGTCTGCTTTCCTCCTGGCTGTGTCCTCTCAGTCATTCTCTCCTGCCTGTCCTCTCTTCTTTCTTTGCACCTCTCCATTCTCCATCTCTCCGGTTGTGCCCTGGTGGTGACTCTCTCTCTCCTGCCCTCGCCCGGAGCGTGTCCTGACCTGTGACCTGGGTCATGTGGGTGTGTTTATCCCCGGTTAGCCCCGCCCCTGGAGCAGGAGCCAGGTTCCCTGCTGTCACATGCGCCTCTGTGTCTCTGCCCACTTCCTGCGCCCGTCCTAAATCTCCAGAGCACCACGTCTTTAGTTTCAGGCAATTCAGATTTGATTTCATTTAACTGAATTTGCTGTGTGAAAACAAATGGGATTAACAATGCTTTGTGAATTCTTGCGACGGTTCACCATAACGATAGCCTTTCAGAAGTCAAGCGAACTGTTGCTGAGGTTTCAGATGGGATAAGTGTAGCCTGACAATTTTGCACATTTCCTTGCAAGCTTTAGGCTAGTAGTTTGTGAATGGCCACATTTCTCACAATTAATTGTGGAAATAAATTATTGAAATGTTTAAATAAGCAACATTTTTCTCTCTGTACTGCATTTCTCTCTTTTGCACGCACAGTGTTAACACAACAGTGTTAAAACTACACGTTGCTCTCTGGAAAAATGAGGCAGTGGGGACAGGAAATAATGGATCACTGTCCGTCTTACAAAGTACTGCTGTCACTGCAATGTGAATCGCATCCTGGACAATTGCACGCACATGCCCATTGCGCTGTGGCTCACTGAACTCATACACAGAAGTCAGTGAGCCAATCAGACCATGACAGCAGGACTAAGGATTAGAGCTCTCAACCCCCCCCCCCCCCGATTCTGCTACAGCCACAGGCCCAAAAGCTCCACATGACCAGTGAAGCAGCCCCAGACAGCGCTGCCTCTGCACTAACGAGGATCACTGGCTTTTCTGACTAATTAATAACACCAGGCCTCCTAAGCACCAGTTGAAGTCATCGGGGTGAAAGTCCTGGCATTGTAAGGAACCATAAAGCAGCCCTTTATGGCCCTTTGTCTCACACAATGCAATAAGTAACAGTGGAAAAATATTCCACTTTGACCTTTGGCCCTGAGTGACGGTTTTAGAATGGAAAAGGCAGTAAGTTGCTTTCATATGTGATTAAAGACCCTGTAAGCATTTGCAAAGGGGTCAGAGTCCTTAATAACGTAATGGAATGTGTAATGACCGAATGGCATGTCTTATCGATGTAACTGCTCCACGTGAGCGCGGTTGCGTTTAGTCCTAACCCTAACCCTGTGATTTCTCACTGGATTGTAGTGTCCGTGGGACAGGTGCCTCACCTTCCCCAAATGTATCTAGTTCATGTTGCCATTGGAAAAGGCGGGGATTTGTGATCGCAATTACCAACTCAGCATGTCCGGCAATTTACAGCCATTCCCAGCTAGGGCACTGCCATTGTGCCCTTGAGCAAGGGACTTAACCTGCATTGCTTCAGTATATATCCAGCTGTATAAATGATTGCTTCAGTATATATCCAGCTGTATAAATGATTGCTTCAGTACATATCCAGCTGTATAACTATTGCTTCAGTATATATCCAGCTGTATAAATGATTGCTTCAGTATATATCCAGCTGTATAAATGATTGCTTCAGTATATATCCAGCTGTATAAATGATTGCTTCAGTGTATAAATGATTGCTTCAGTATATATCCAGCTGTATAAATGATTGCTTCAGTACATATCCATCTGTATAAATGGATACTGTGTAAAAAAAAAAATTACAAGCTCCCTGTAAATCACTCTGGATTACTGAGAGTTTGCTAAATGCCTGTAACGTAGCGCAATGTAGGCTAATGTAATGTAACACTCAGATTGGATTTAGGAATGGAAGCTCCGTGTCCTTAATACAGCCGGCGATAATGGACTGGCCGCCTGCTCTTAATTTGTGAAGCGCGGCGGGCGATTCAGCGGTCACCAGTGCGCTCCCTCTTTGTGGCCACCTGCTGCTGCGATCTGGGGGGGGGGGAGGGCGGGGGGCGTGGGCCTGGAGGGGTGGTTAGAGCGGGAGTACCGCTCCGTTCGGCTGTACCTGCGCCCGTTTACAGTGACGGGACATCCCGGCGTTCCCCTGTCACCAAATCCCCGCTGCGGGGTCAAGCCGGGCCCTGCTGCTGCTCCTGGGATTAGGCAGGGGATTTGGGCAGGGATGAGTGACGCAGCGATCCGCGCTGTCCGTTTGTCTGTCTGTCCCTCTGTCTCTGCAGGGCAGTCTGATTCACCGGGCTTGTCCCTATCTCAAAAGCAAGCAGCACGAATACTTCACTTCAAACGTGTTTATTTAGTGTAACGTTACATGCTTAGTACTGAATTTCCCCGTTTTATTAGCTGCTGCTCCTAGCCGCCCTATGTGTACCTGGTAATAACTTCTGACCACTCCCACTGTGTATGGATAAACAAACCTGCCATACACTCTGGATGACTGCCAGCATGTAAGACCGATGTTCCCAAGAGGAAGTGCTGTATATATGGCTGGAGGTTAGAATGTGTAACACTCGTAACCTGGCGGCTATTATTATCCAGGCCTACTTATCATCCATGACATTAAGTTGTTTACATTTTTGGAGGAACATTGATGTGAAACCTGCTCTCAGCTGCTGACTGATTTACTGTCCCTTCCTGGAGTCAAGAGCACGAACCGTGGTGATAACATTCTGACTTCTATTTGAGCTGAATTCCAGCATTCTCAGGAATAAAAGGAAAAACTTTAAAAACGTATGTTCAGGCGCGCACGAATCCGTCTCTTCCCCAGAATGCGTTTTAAAATGTCGGTCAGGAAAGCGGTTCCCCGCGTGCTGTCGAGGCCGCGTGCTGTCGGACGGCGTGACGTGCAGGAGCTGCTGCGAAAGGCCGTTTCCTCAGATTGTGTAACGCGAGCGAGTGTCACGCGGAAAAGCTGGGAAATGGAACCTCTGCTCTTCTCTAGCGGCTCGGCGGCCAGCGGACGCCAGGGCGCGTTTCCTCTGAGCGTGGGCTAACGCGCCGCGGGCTCGGCCCCTGCCCGCTGGCGATCCCGCTTGGGCCAGAGTGGTCACCATTGTCTTGTTTTTGTCTTGCCCTCCCCCTCTCCCCATGCTGTAACCCTCTCCTTTCCCAGGGCTTGAGCTCCAGCACTGAGAGCCTTGACCTAAAGCCTGGTACAGTAAGTCCACTGCCTCCTTATCGTCCTGGTGCTGTGGATTGTGGGATGTTGGCTGACTCCGCTGGCGTGCTCTACCGATATTCTGTGTAGATTTGTGTGGAGAAAATTCACTGGCTAAATCACGTGACCATGGAATGAAAATATGAAAACGTGCATCACAAGTTGCAAAGTAGCATTTTTCTCCAACTGTGATCAGCACTTAGATTGGTTAGGTTGTCCATTGAACATATCAGATAGTACAGCTGTTATCTACATAAGATCTCATTTGAGATCTAAATGTAGAGCAGACAAGGAGCATTTTTGGAAAGGACTTGTACTTCTTAACTACACTTCTCAGTAATGCATTATATTTACATGCTATGTAAATGCTATGTGCCATTTTTCTTATTTTATGTCTATTTCAATTGGTTTTTACATTTATTAGTTATGAGATCTACTTAGCTTTTCATTTTGTGGTCAATTGATTTTGCCATGAATTCCACTCCATGCTTTAGATCTGCCTCAGGTAAAACATTTATTAATGTCTGACTTATCAAATTCAACCTGGTTCATTATTTGCAACATATTCCAACATCAATCTTTGGATGATAAAAATTTAATATAAGGCTCTATTGGGTGCAACTTGTGACTTACAGATGAGTCAATGTTTTGACTGAGTCAGGGGCAAATCTCTTTCATTTTCCAGAATAATTGGACATTCACCTCAAGTTTGTAGCAGAAGAGAATTTCTGCAGCGTACTGCACAACACCAAGCTTGAGATCTGGTATCTCGGGTAGCGCGGTTTTTTGCTTCAAACTTGAGGTCAGTGGGAGAGCAGAGCTCTAATTGGGTCTGTGGTAATTGGGTGTGGCCATCTCCAGGCCTGTGGCCTTTCCATTGGCTGATACAGAAAAATGATGTCATGTGTTGGGTTTGGTTCCAGCTGGACTGCTTGGGTGAACCTCAGCTGGATTCTCAGTGATTGGATCAGTGTCTTCGGTTGGTAGGCTTCTGCACAGCTGTTTATTCATGCAGGAACTGAACTATGTACTCTGATTACACGGTCACTGCATTGCATGAAGATATGACAAATTAAAGTATGAGCTTCCCGATGATGCCACATAATATTTTTATTTGTGAAAGGAGTAAATTTGGCGGAGTAATTGGTTTTTCAATTTTTGTGCACCGTATGGGGATCATAGGTTCCCGTGAAGCACCTTTTAGTCATTTTGTTAAGAAACGCTGCTGAATGTAGTTTAGTAGTTTAAGTGAGTGCTGATGCATTTGGTTCTGTCGTGCAAAAACAGATGGAAAAATGAAGCTGGTGATGCTGTATGGTGGAGCAGTTGTTCCCCAGGCCTTTTACATTAGTCTTGCGCATGATTCGTAGGTGGTTTATCTTTTGGTGCGAAAGGCATGTTTTTTGTTGCTTGAGGAATCTGCACCTTGAATGTGCGATTTATCAAAATTAAATCACACATTTCCTCAAGCACCTTCTGATTGCAGGTTTTTTCGTCTATGCTGGAAGTTAAAGTCTAGTTGTTTTTTTTCTTTGTTTTTAACAAAATTGTGGAACATCCTCCATTGATTTCAACAGTAAACAGAGAATGGAGGGTGTAGGCCACAAATCATGTGAGTGAGCGTGTTTGTATTGCCGCCTGTGAGCTCGTGTGATAAATTGATCCTGGAGTGGCTCCTTGCTGGGAAGGCAAGGTTTTGTTGAGGAGGGGGAAAAGTCCACCTCAAAGGGCTGTGACTATGGCCACCGTTTCCATGGCGTTGCGGGGGAGTGGCCGAGATAAACGCCACGGCAGGGTGTCACAAGGGGGCCGCCTTCAGATTTCGGTGTGATGACAGCTTTCGAGTCCTGTGAGAATGGTTAGATGTGAACTGAGCCAACTGCGTGTTTGACTGACTGCTTACATCTGTCATTCAGACATTCAAATGGCAGGTTTCTACATCTCTTAATTTCTCTCATTTTAATTCAGAAAAATGAAGGATTTTCTTCTGTTCTGGGGTCAGCTGTAACCCAAAAGACTAAATATCACTGTATCTTTTAGACTTTTATCAATTGTGGCGATTAACACTCGATTTATTGAATTTGGATAAAGCTTTTTAAAACTGTTCCAACATGTTCTGTTACTGCATCTGAGGTGATTTAGTTCAGTTCTGTATATCTTCAATTCCTGATTCAGTCCTCTCTAGAGTATTCGTCATAATTGATGCTTGTGTTGTGGAACATTCTGGAGATTACCTGTGAATCTTTTTTTTTCCTTTTGGGTGAAATTATTGGCAGTGGTGTTAATAAAGTTTGTGTTTTTGTTTTGCCACCACATTTTTCTTCTGGGGAGAAAAAGGCCTGTATCCTTATTGCCCCCTGGTGTTCATTCTTTGGTATTGCGCACACTGCTAACACTTAATCTTTTGATTTTTGTCAGCAGGAATAGTTCATTTTCCTTCCAGACTTAAAGGTCATGTTCTATGGTCTCACATTGGCACAGCTGTGTTTCAGGAGGCTACTTTGTTTGACCTATTTTGTTGAACTTCCTTTTTGTGCCAGTGAGTGAGTAACTGAGATTTCACCACAAGCTGCTATTCCGTGGGTACGAGGAGAAGACTTGAGAGGCCGAATGTTGTCGTCAGGCGGCTGTGATGCAGGCGTAAACGGTCTGTTCTCCCCCGTCTGTGGTAACGCCGTTTCCCTGTGGCGCTCTGGCGTTAATGCCGTGGTTTTCATTCTCCTGCGAAGCGCAGCGCTGAGGAGCAGAGGGGACCAATGAAAGCGTGAATGACACACAGAAATCCTTTCTTTGGAAAAACACTGGTTTTCTCATCTCATTCTCACCTTATAACTGAGTGTCTTTGTTCTCCTCCTTTCCCTCCACCCCTCCCCTTCCCTGCGCGCTTGCCCAGCCTGTGCGCCTGACGCCCCAGCGGGAGTTCATTAAGTCCCTGATGGGCATCGGCAAGCGGCTGGCCACGCTGCCCACCAAGGAGCAGAAGACCCAGCGGCTCATCTCCGAGCTCTCGCTGCTCAACCACAAGCTGCCCGCCCGCGTCTGGCTGCCCACCGCCGCCTTCGACCACCACGTGGTGCGCGTGCCCCACACCCAGGCCGTGGTGCTCAACTCCAAAGACAAGGTGGGGGAGGGCCCGTGCCCTGGTCTGCATGTGATTGGTCCTACAACGTGTGATGTAAAAACAGGAACGAAGGGAATAAAAATGCTATTGGAATAAAATGAGGCCCTGAAATATGCAATAGTCACTTTGTTTGCCCAGCAGTAGCCATCCCATTATAGAGAGGTTTTTGGGAGAGTGCGTTATTTAAATTGTAAATGTTATTTACATTACATTACATTACAGGCATTTAGCAGACGCTCTTATCCAGAGCGACGTACAACAAGTGCATTAGTTCAAGGTGCAGAGGTGCAAAAGAAACACACTAGAGTGAAGTAAAGATCGTAGTGCCAGAAGTGACCACATAGATCAGGACTCCAACCCTGTAGAGTAACCTGTTCAGTAAACAAACAATCAATCCTGCCAAGTACAAACTAGCACTGAAATCACATTTGCCTAATCAGAATCAGACAAAAACAATCCTGCCAAATAAAAACTAACGTGATTGTATTAGCCTAACTAGGTACATTGAGCTAAACTATAGGCTAGGGAGGGGTGGGGAGAGGTGCAGCCTGAAGAGATGGGTCTTTAGTCTGCGTTTGAAGTTGGGCTTAATCATTTAGGTCACACTAGCTGTTATGTTCTGAACATTAACTAAATAAATAATCGGAGTGATTGCTTATTGAATGAACAGAAGTCTTATCTAAAATATCATAGAAAATCTTTATTGACCTTTTAATGCCCACTTTTTCATTTATTTATTTTCTATCATCATAGCAAGTTTGCGTTTGAGGTTGTAATAGGTGAAAGTCTCCCTTCGCCCTGTTTGAGGTCCTTTGTGTGACTGGCTGCGCTGTGTGTTCCCTCCCAGGCACCGTACCTGATCTACGTGGAGGTGCTGGAGTGTGAGAACTTCGAGACGTCCAACGTGCCGGTGCGAATCCCCGAGACGCGCATCCGCAGCACGCGCTCGGTGGAGAACCTTCCGGACTGCGGCATCACGGCCGAGCAGCGGGCCAGCAGCTTCTCCACCGTGCCCAACTACGACAACGACGACGAGGCCTGGTCCGTCGACGACATCGGCGAGCTGCAGGTGGAGGTGCGCTCCTTCCTCCTGTTGCCTGGGAAACAAGGACTGCCTGTCAACATGTGCAAACCAATGTTTTTTATTTCACCAGTATCATACTTATGATGAGTTCGTATTAAAAAAGGTCACTGGCTAAAATTGTTTGAAAAGAGAAAGGTCTAGTGCCTTTACACATTACAGTTTAGCCAGGACTAGGCCCTGACTGCCATGGTTCCTTGTGAAATACAACATGTGCAAGTTATACCTTGGCATTACTTCGTACTAAGCAAAGAGCAAATCAGTGAATTGCTTTTGAGAGCCTTCAAAGCTGTGAGTTGATTGTTGTGTTTCAGATTCAATGGACAGTCACTTATGCTATTCAAGAACTGAAATCCATTCTAGGCTTTAGGCGTCAAAGTATCATAGGGTATCAACTGACTAAACAAGTTATACAAGCTGGAACTCTCAGAACTCTCAGAGCTACACCCCTTTTTTTAAGATGGTGAATGGTTCATTCCAAATTGTAGCTCATTGGAGAGGGATGGCAAAGCCCCTGCTGCTGTGGGGCATTTTGACTTTCTTTGCACTTTTGTTCGTGGAATAATTAAATTCCTTTCCCCCGGATTTCTTGGTGTTCTTTTCTCACAAGTCTGTTCACCCCCATAATGCAGTGAGTCTTCTGGAGCAGTCCCCGGTGCTCAGTGCAGGACGTGTGTGTGTGTGTGTGTGTATGTATGTGTGTGTTGAGGCCCCCGTAGTGACTGTTCTCTGATTTCCCGCTCGCCCTCACTGTGCTTCCAGCTCCCAGAGATCCACACCAACAGCTGTGACAACATCTCCCAGTTCTCTGTGGACAGCATCACCAGCCAGGAGAGCAAGGAGCCCGTGTTCATCGCCGCGGGAGACATCAGGTACAGCGGCCAGCGCTTCTGGAGCCGAGGCACGCTACGCCTCAGTGTGTGGGGGAATGACATCACAGGAGCGGGGCATCACAAGGGCGGCTCATTTTAATGTTAAATACGCGCCACTTTCGATCCTGATTTTTGGAACCACGGAACATTTGCATTTCCACATTTGTACACATATAAACTTAGAATACCTGGACAAATTTGGAAACCTTTTCTTTGGTTTGGTTTTGGTGCAGTGCTAAGTTTGGATTGATTGAATTTTGATGTATGAATCATATATTTTTTTATGCTTGTGTGTGTGTGTGTGCACGTGTGTATGTGTGTGTGCGTGCATGTTTGTGTCTCCAGGCGGCGTCTGTCGGAGCAGTTGGCTCACACCCCCACCACATTTAAGAGGGACCCGGAGGACCCCTCAGCTGTGGCCCTCAAGGAGCCCTGGCAGGAGAAAGTCGGGTGAGTGACATCACACTGCAGAACTCTAACATCATGATGTCATTCTTACTGTAGTGAAGCAGTGGTGAGTAAATGCCTTCACACTGCTCTCACAGACGGATAAGGGAGGGCTCCCCCTACGGCCACCTCCCCAACTGGCGTCTGCTCTCAGTCATTGTCAAGTGTGGAGACGACCTTCGGCAGGAGCTGCTGGCCTCCCAAGTGCTCAAACAGCTGCAGGTAATGTCACCATGGCGATCGCCCTCCCATACCACCCATAGAAGCTGCCTCACTTAACTGAAGTAACAGTGATAATCAGATAGGTATATCTGCTCATTACAGATTTTCAGTCTTAGTAACATAAAATGCATTCGTTTAATTGGCCCTTCTCCATAATTTCTATATTCAGTTAGGGACTTTTAGGTATTTGTGTGAGTATTGGAGTGAAAGTGGGTGGATCTCAGATTTGCGAAGGAGACGTCCAGAAAGAACAGAACAAGAATGAGAATGAGGCCAACTATAAATTACCAATTATTTGTGACCACCTTTTCACTAACATATACATCACGTGCCTGTATGCGTGATAATATATGGATATATTTATGAACAGCAAACAATCTGATAGTGTATATTTATGATAGTCCGTTCTTTAAAATTCTTTATAGTCTGTTACTTCAAGGACCTGTTGTAAAGATTGTGTTAATTTTATGGTGAGCTGATTGTTGGATACAACCACACCTCTAATTATAAATACCTGTTTTCCAAGCCTGAAACATACACTGACTGTGGCTTGACGAACGTGTTTGTGTCACTTGCTCACTCCACTATTAAAATGCATTAAGCATAGGAGATGCAGACACCAACCCCTATGACTACACACTCAGGGTAAAGCATTGCTGTCGGAACTATGTCCCCTATCACTAAATAAAATTGCAGTCGTCTAAATTGGCAGTTACATCATACTCTAATGAAACTTCTGAGGTACTGTGACACTCACTATTTCTCCAGTAGGGATGGGTGAATCTGTGCTCTCTCTTCCCGCGCAGTCGATCTGGGAGCAGGAGCGGGTTCCCCTGTGGATCAAGCCCTACAAGATCCTGGTGATCTCGTCGGACAGCGGCATGATCGAGCCGGTGGTCAACGCCGTGTCCATCCACCAGGTGAAGAAGCAGAGCCAGCTGTCGCTGCTCGACTACTTCCTGCAGGACCACGGCAACTACACCACCGAGGCCTTCCTGACCGCCCAGCGCAACTTCGTCCGGAGCTGCGCCGGCTACTGCCTGGTCTGCTACCTGCTGCAGGTGAAGGACAGGTGAGGCCACGCCCGCTCTCTCAGCGCCTGTGGAGTAATTCATCTCTTACACACCGGCATGAGTGCAGAGGTCAGAGATCAACTGCAATCTTTTGCTAGAATCAGATAAATTCTATACACTGCTTGTTGTGTCGATGTCAATGGGAGTTGGTTAGAATGCTGTTTTTCTACCAACATCCTTCCTGTTTCTCCCTGTTAATGCTCACTTCCTCATTTCTTCCCTCTTGCCCTCCTTTCCGATTTCAACACATCTCTTCCTCTCTCCGCCCCTTTGGCCCCTCACCCTCTCTGCTCCTGCTGCGTCACGCGGGCACGCATCTCTCCTCCTCCCCCCTCGATCCCCCTGTTCTTTCGCTCCGTCTCTCTGCAGGCACAACGGGAACATCCTGCTGGATGCCGAGGGCCACATCATCCACATCGACTTCGGCTTCATCCTGTCCAGCTCCCCCCGCAACCTGGGCTTCGAGACCTCGGCTTTCAAACTCACCAGCGAGTTTGTGGATGTGAGTCCAGGCACAGGCTGCCGGTTCTGCAGCGCAGACTACCATATTAATTGCCAGAGCACAAGACTTGTGTGGTAATATACACTGTACCATTTAAAATCGGATTTCCATAGTCAGAAGGCGAAAGTCTTAATTGTTGAAATTAAGACCTTAATAGGCCTTAATAAGCCATTGTTTTAATGTCTGTAGGCCCATTTATTTAATCAATGTATAATGTCCGTATAATGTCAATGCAATTTCTTTTTACTCTTATGTTTACATTAATATTGTTTTGTGTGTCTCTCTCTCTCAGGTAATGGGTGGCCAGGATGGAGACATGTTTAACTACTACAAGATGCTGATGCTGCAGGGCCTGATTGCTGCACGGAAGCACCATGAGAAGGTGGTCCAGATCGTGGAGATCATGCAGCAAGGTAGCCCTGCCTGTGGGGTTCATGCGTCACACAAACTCATGAGCACTAGAGATGCCTCCTTCTGAGCTCCCAGCACATGCACAGCGCTCCTGGCTGGGCTAGTTAAACTGAACGAGCTGGAATGGGAATGTGTTGGACAGCAGTCTGAAGGGCAGGGAAGGGCTTTATGTAGCTGCAGACAAGCTAAGGCCAGGTTTATGCTGATGTTCAGGTTTTTTGTGAAAAACAAATTCCCTTTGTGTCAACAAAGGAGTCTGAATCATTCAGCGACAGCATCCCTCTTATTTATCTTTCCTTTATCAGCAGCATTCATTTCTCTTCTCCCAGTCCATGTTTATCCATGCCGGCCTTTCTTTTGAACTGCTGGCTTGTCTGGGTTTGTTTTCCCACAGTTCAGGAGCACGTGCTGCGTATCTTTAGTGGCACAGGCCAATAGGCTGCCGCGTCGTGGCGCCCTTTGTAACTTTTCACCCCCCCCGCAGGCTCCCAGCTGCCCTGCTTCCACGGCTCCAGCACCATCCGGAACCTGAAGGAGCGCTTCCACATGAACCTGACCGAGGAGCAGCTGCAGGTTCTCGTGGAGCAGATGGTGGACGGGTCCATGCGCTCCATCACCACCAAGCTGTACGATGGCTTCCAGTACCTCACCAATGGCATCATGTGAACAACGCGCGCACACACACGTGCACACGCACGGGCGTGCCGGTCAGAACTTGTGTACAAAGACTGAGGGAGGCTGGAGAAGCACACAACTTCGCACACGACTGCGCTTCTCCCGTTGCTGCCTTGTGTGTCTCATCTCTACCTGTGGACCGAGAAAGTTGGGCTACCAAACCCTGGGTTTATCCCCTAATAGACAAAGGTCTGCGCAGTTCTTGTGCGTTTCCTCCCACTGTGTTGATCCTGAGCCCCGCCTCCTCACAGTAACCCCTCCCATGTTTTTGGGATTTCATTTTTTTCACCTCAAGGCTAAGGACTCCATTTCTCATACCCCTATTTTTTAATTGGCCTTTGAGCAACGTGTCCGTTGTCACGGACCACTGAGGTCTTCAGTTTTACTCTGACCCTCCCACTGCCCATGTTCCCTTTCACCTGCGCAGCGCCCTGCCTCTGTTGAGTCTTTCTCATGGTATTTCTTCTTTGGGTATAGGCCATGCAGCAACCCTGCAGGTGTGAAAGGGTGGTCCACATCAATCCTAGGGAAGTTTAAAGGTGTCAATCAAAGCGTCACTTCACTGCAGTGGATCCGAGTCGAAACCATGGTGATATGAGAAGACTGTGGGAAATCGGGGTACAAGCCATGTGGGGCCACAGGACCATGTGGGGCCCAGCTTCTCCTTGTCCAGGGTCCAGTATTCACAAGTGTGATCAGAGGGGTGCAGATGTATCAGTGCAGGCTTCATCCAGAGTCACTCTGCCCTGACAATTCCAGTCCAATTCGGTGTGAGTCTTTTTTTTCCCCCACTGAATTCTGCAGTATTGTTAAAGTGTTTCAGCAGCAGTGTTTCAGAGTCTTACTTTAATTAGTAGGAACCGCTAGGTCTAATGCTATTCATTGGTAACACAGTGGAGTAGGGCTTTGGGGGTTTGACATGGGGATGAGAAAGCGGGAACTATTTATTCTTTTCCCTTACAAAGCGCTACAGAATAAATAGAACACTTACAGGCATCCTATTGCATAATAGGTATGATGCAACTTACTGTTACATTTCTCGTTAGTCCCCTTGCAAAGCCTCATAAAATAATTAAAACACTTGCAGGCATCCTATTGCTTAATAACTGTAAGTATAATTTATAGTTTGTTGTAGAACTTTTAAAGGAAATGTGTTTTTTAAGGTATTGGAAGCACAAGAGTCATCCCTAGAATAATCCCTATATCCCCTTTTAGATAGACATGTTAGTGGTCAGATTTTTTTCTTTTCAGATAATGTACCACATCATTTTTTATTTTTTATTTTTTTTTGTGTTTCAGGTACGTTAACATCTGCATTAATGTTCGCATTCATAGCAACTCCCTGTTTATGAAGTGTAGAACTGCGAGAGTGAAAATCTCCACTAATTTCTAGGTTTCAGCCAAAGATCAGTGCTCTCCGTGTTTGGTAGCTTATGGACTGTGAAGGTTCCACCACTGCCTACCACCAGGCCTGGATTCTATATCTACTGAGGCTTTGAGTTTTGCTCTGGTTTAGTGCTCCTACATTTCCTCCTAGAAATGCATACAATGTTGGAGATGGTTTAATGAAAACAGTGATGATTAAACACACATACTCTATAACAGGGGCCTTCAAGACCAAGAGGGACCTGGTTGCACTGTTGGGTGCTCTGAGCCACATTAAATTTCACTGAGAAACAAGCAGGTAGCTTGGTTCTCTGAAAGGATAATAAAATATGTTCCCCTTTTCTTGTGTACATAACCCTGGAAGAGGCACGTTGTCTGTAAAAGCGAGTGGACATGAAAACAAGTGAGGAGGTTGATCACTTTAAGCTGAACTGTTGGATGGGAAGGCCCAAGTGGGAACATTGTGTAAGGCTGAAGTTCTTTACACTTGTATGGTGACAGACTAGCACAGATGTCCTTGCCCCCCCCCCCCATAACCGATCAGGCCTCACCCTTAAATGTATAAACCAACTCATACAAAAAACACATATAAACATATTGGCGGCAACTTTAGCAAATGCAGTCTTTTTGGCAATTAAACCACTAACGAAGAACGGCAGTGAAGATACTGGAGAACAAATAAAGCAACTGTTGCATCTGATCATTTGTGCCCTTGATGCAATGTAAATTCCCCTTGAACTTCGGGGTGGGGGTGGGGGGGGGGGGCTAGCCAAGAATGAAAAAATCTGCAAAAATCAAATGTCCTCGAGCTGTACAGGTGTTGTTCTTACTTGTGTTCCTTTCAGTTTTTTACATGTATCCTCAGTCAGGATTAAACTATTTTCTCTTAAGTACTATTTAAGTGTTTGTGATGCAAGGTGATGAGCAGGTTTCTGTTCTTCAAGAACACTGACTGATTTCTGGTGGCTCGGTTGTTCATTTGTTTCTAATATGATGCCACACCACTGTTGTGGTTACCTGAATTTGTTTCACATTAATATTACACATCCCAGCAGAGACTTGGAACATTGAACAGGATTGGGAGAGAGAAGCCAGTCAGCAGCAGGGCTTTCCTGTTCTTGAACTAAAAAAAAAAAAAAAAAACCCTCTGCCAGTTCCCATTTCCTTTAATTGCCATATAATGGACCAGCTCCCTTGATCATGTGAATGACCTCGCTTAACTCGTTTATGTATTTTTGTATAATAAATGTACTTGTTTCACTATAGCTTTGCTAATCGTGTAACCGTGCACACAATACACAAATGTAGCCTAAATTGCTTGTGCAATTTCCTATGTGGAACCCTGGAAATTTAAAGTTATTTGGGGGAAATTGCGTTTGAAACTGGATTAGAATAGTCTTGAATGATAACTTTCGTCACACTATGTCGGGATAATATTATTTCGGATTTCTGGAAGGCCTAATGTCACATTACATCTAATGACACTGCAAAACAAAGTAACTAACAGTGTGATGTCAGACAACGCTGGGGGGCACCAATGTCTCAGTTTTTACCCAGCCTATTTCCTAATACCCACAATTCAACTAGCTTTAGGAATTGTTCTCTACCTGCCTGCACTTGCACCAGTACAACAAATCGCTAATGTTTGTACTGCCGCCCAGCCGCTCCCCACAATCAGTCGCACCGAAGGAAAATACGAACGGGCTGCTGCAAGGACTGTACAACATGAGAAAGTGACAAGCAGTAACTTCCCTCGGATGATAAGTCTCAGAATTTAAACTTACTTTTCATACTTGCGTGGAAATGCTATGACCGCCGAGTTTAGTTTCAGGTGTGGGAGACTCTGCGCTTCTCGTGTTCGGAGGAAGGTGAACACCTTACCTATTTTTGGACCGTAGGAGGAAGCAATTTGCAAAACCACAATGGTAAGTCAGAATGTTCACATAGTGCGTTTCTTTTGATACGTAACGTTTTACTTTGCATGTTCATGCAGCCGAGGGTGTTTTAAACTTTTTGAACCTTGTTACAAGTCGTCTGCTCAGGGGTGTTAACACTATAATTTCATCCCGAATTTTTACGTTTTGTTTAAAACGCATTAAAACGAGTGTCTTCGAAGTGTGGTAGATATGTGGTATTTCAGGTAAGATATGCAACAACAAAAAAAGTCACTTAAGTAGCTGAGTAGCCTACTTGTGGGGTGGAGTTAAGGTTAAGTCTCACCTATGGCCCAGCAATTCGCGGAAGTCGCTCTTGAAAATACCCTACTCTAAAAGCCTGTTTGACAGCTAAATATGTAGCGTTATGTTAATTATAGGCCTACCCCTTCATCGATTTAAACATACTATAAAATAATTATAATTTCATTATATGTACACTTGTGCCTCAGATATGGTGTACCGTTTAGCGACAAAAGTAGAATAGGTTCAGACAGTATGTGTGCGTGCAGGAAGGATATAGAAAGCCACAAACTAACAGGTATTGGATGCAAAACAAGTTGCTTCTATTTATTATGGTTGGCCACCCATATTATTGTTTGCGCCGTTGCCATGCCCTGGAATCTTGTATGACACCTTCAGACCGTCATGTTGTTGAATTTAACTCAGCTAGGAAATGTGATCCTATATAGAGCTCAATATTAAGTCTTCTGAAACTAGGTCTATGAACTGTTATCCATGCCGTGGCATTGCCTGCTAATCTTCTCTTTCAATTGTCCATATGCTGAAAAGTTATTTAATTTGGTTAGCGCCAACAAGGGCCAACATGTCTGGGCAGGGCTGCACTCTTCAGACAACTCTTGGATAGGAGGGGAAGAATGCTGGGAATTCATTTTTCTGATGGAAAATGATGAAGGGAAGATGGGAGAAAGACGTTGGTCTAGTAGAAAGATAAAACAGAGTTAACAATGTTATTTTGTATTATACAGAAACAGCTGTAGAATTTGGTAAAATTAACTGTTGAGAAATGTCTTGCCCACAGTTGCTGGTCCTGGGTTGCAGACATGATTAGTCAAGATTTAAACTCCTTAACTCTTGCGCCAGTATGTACGGTGGATGCAGTTGCATTCACCAACAAGTCCCAAATATTCCCATTTGTCATTGAGCACACCCAAAAATATGAAACTTAACTGAGGGATAGAGACTAATAAACCTGCATTTTGATAGCCATTACAGAGCTGAAGCTGACTAGCTGCAGAACGGTATCTGCTCGGCCTGTAATCCTGTGATGTTTCTCAATCACTTCCTTTTGTCTTTGTAGCAAAAGGAAATCATTGGGGCTGAACTGGAAACTTCACTTCACAGAATTGTATTTCGTTATGGGCCTCAACTTTTGACCTTTTTTTTTAAATTTTTTTTACCTCAACCACACAAAGTCCAATATGAGAGCATTTAGGAATGTCATTGATTCAGACTGCAGTGCAGATCAGTTGACACATGGTAATGACTGGGTAATTGCAGTTGCGCTTAAACCAAAACTAGCTGCATGGAGGGATTATATTGACAAGTTTGGGGATTATGTCAACAAGTCTGCTCACAAATGGCAATGCCTGCTCAGGCAGGCAGTTATTTTGTGCAAAAAACCTTTTCTGTTTTGTAGTGGTATATGGAAACATACTGGTCTATATAAGTGTTATATTGGTGTATAGAGCAATTGTTTATTTCTGTGGTAGTAAACCATAAACACATTCCACCAGACACAAGAAGGTGGTATTTGGCTGAACACATGAACTAAAAAATCTGCCACAACAAAAAACAGTTACCCTCACATTTTTAGTGGACCCATGCATCAACGGGAAGACAGCAAAACCTTTTTCCCTCCGCCTGTTCCCCTTCGAGTTTGTCAGCAGCTTCTCCTGCTTACTCCACTTTGGCCAGTGAGTCGTTCCTCTTTTGGAATTGTAACTGCAGTAATGTCTAAAACTTGACCTTGGAGTAACATGAAGCCATTTCATCACTTCCTGATAATTCTAGCATGTGGTGCAAATCGCAGAGCTGTAATTGGTCTTTTATTGTAGACTACCATACAAAGATATTTTGGCTCAATTCATTCTTCTTTGTGCCTCTTGAGGTACATAAATTAAAAAGCCTTCCTTGGCATGTTAATACATTACTAAAACACCCCTGGATTAAGTTGGGGGCGAACTGAATGGCTAAAGAATATGACAGTGCATCCTTGCCAGGTGTTTAAATCAACTGTCTTCAGGTGTCTCAGTGTTCAGTGTCCACCCACAATTCACCAATTGTCTTCCATTTAAATTCAGGAAGTGTAAGTATATGATGAATACACATGACCACTTCTCCCTTGTAGCTCATCAAACATACACTATAAGGGTGTTTGAAGGGCAGTGTTGAAGCTACTGGTGCCTTAAGTCAGTTCGGCAGTGTTCATGACAGAAAGGTATTTGGCCCTCAGCATTCCCACCTACTGTAACTTGAGCTGGGATGATGCAGGAAAGGGCTGTTGAGCTTCAGGGTGGAGGAGTTCACTGAGATTTGGTTCAGCCACTAAAAGAATCTCCCTTTGTCTGGTTTCAACATGGATGGTTTAGCAAGTAAGGTCTCCTTTCCTCATTATCTTTGCTATCTGCAGACATAGCAGTGGGTTATTGTGTCATATTCTCTGTGATGCAACGGTACTGGATACTGGAGACTGGCTCAAACAGAATGTTCAGGACCCTCTATGACAGGGCTGCCCTACCCTGTTCATGAGGATCTACTGCCCTTTAGGTTTTCACCCCAAACCTACAAAGCACATCTCATTAAACAGCAAGAGACTTCTTTGAGCTGCTAATTGGTAGAATCCAGTATGCCAAATTAGGGTTTTTTGAAAACCGACAGGGACAGTAGATCTTCAGGAAGAGGACTGGGCAGCCCTACTCTGACTGTGAATGCTGTCACTTTATAAATAATTCTAGAGAAAGAGCATAGCATTGCGAAAGGTACCCAGCTACCACACAGGCCTGTAACTGACATCTTTTGGCATTGCTGAATCTGGTGAGGTTGTCCCAGGAAGTGATGGGCAAAGGCTTACCTCCCTGACACATACTCTGCCATGGAGTGGGTGTGGATTTTAAAAGAATCAGATATCCAGGCATTGGATTGACATGATTGCAGAGCTATTTCCTTTGCTTACTGAAACCACATGCAAACACCAGTTGTTGTGTAGCTGGAGTTAGTTGCTTTCTTTGTTACAGTACACCATTAGATGGCATGCTAGATGGATATCATACTGTTTATTTTTATGTGCATCTGATTGGAGCTGAAATGTTTCAGAAAACATCTATGTTTGAAAGTGGACATATATCCAAACACGCACAGATAATGGTCTGTTTGAGATTAATGAATGCTTTTAGAACTGTCCTTTGCCATTTATGAGATCACTATAAGTGCCTTTTATTCATTGTCTGAGACAAAGTCGCGCTGGCTTAAAATAGACAGCAGCTAGACCGACTGAAGAAAACGGCACAGAAAGATGGTTTGTGCTGGATGTGGGCTCCTCTGGTAACTGAAGTGAATTTTGTGCTGGGCAATACATCTTCATTATAAGTCCTCATACATTAATATTAATTTTATATGTAATCTGAGGCCTCAGCAGAAAGACTACACATCATACGTTAATTTTGCAACTGTTGCAACATTATGAGACACCCCAATACAGAGGAGGCTGTAAAGCATCCATGATATATGCAGAGCTGGGTCTTTCATTGGTAACCGATGGTGAGGTGACAGGTAAGGGCTGAGATACCAGTTATCCATCATTCAGCTCAACAGTCCTTTGCATGGAATCACTGCTTGCACCTATACTTAAAGTAATATACACCTACAGTTGTTCCAGATCATCATGACCAGCAAATTTTCCCATTGGCTTTTATAGTCAATGGCTGTTTGAAGTGAGCAAAGACCTGAAAGCGTCAATAGGGAGCACACCAAGACCACATTTAGTCAGTTGGTTGCAACATCAAACGAATAAATTGAGTATATGAACCTGTTTGCCAATGAATCCTGTTTTGCACTAAACAACTCAGTTATCCGGACAGTAGATTGTAAAAGTTAAATTAGTTTAATTGATCATAAAAAACTTGTTTCCCGATTACTGCATATTCATGACAAACTTTTAAATCAATCAGTCGTCCTTTATTTATATAGCGCATTTCATAAACCTTACTGCAACAGAATGAGCTTCATAATAAATTAAAAGAACAGATAAATTAAGAACACATTTAAAAAAATAAAAAAGCAAATACAATAAACTGTAAAAGAGAGGCAATAACTAAAATTCATAAAATACACAATACTAAATATAAAATACTCAAATGTCTGGAGTTCCTTTTTAAAACCATCCAAGCCCTGAACAGACCCTCTGCTAGACTATTGATAGGTGTGAATAATAGGTTACTGTCTGAGGATCTGAGGGCCCTGTTAGGCACATACCTTAAAAGCAAGTCGGATAGGTAGCAGGGTGCAATGCCATACATAGACTTATAGGCTAAAAGAAGAATTTTAAAATCAATCCTAAAATGAATATGTAGCCAATGAAGAGCTTTTGAAACAGAGGTTGTTGTTTTTTGTTTCAGTCAATAAATTAGCAGAGTTTTGGACTAACTATAAGTGATTGATCATGAATAATGACAGCCCAGAAAAAGGGGCATTACAGTTAAGTCTCCTCACGTGTATTCGTTTCTCAGCACTCTCCTGTGCTAAAAATTGATGTACCTTGGCAATGGATTTGAGATGACAAAAAGACGGTTTCTTTATGTCCTTAATATATGAATCAAAGGGTCCATGGTCATGATGTACTTTCATGTTTCATGTGGACACAGAAAAAGGCAAGGAATTGCAGTGCTTATGTTCAGTTGGGCAAGTGTTGTCTTGGGAATTAGGTAAATGTCTCCCAGCAATGTTGTTGGGAGATACAGTATAGTTCAGAACAAAGCACTGTGGACCACATTTAAATCAGGCATGTTTGAGGGCATCATTGTACCATTTTTGCCACTTATTTGTGTCTGTGTTACCGATGTATTAAAATGCAAACAAATGCCCATATCTATGATCCTGTTCATAGTAGATTGTTTCAAGTAAATTCAAATTTGGCCTAAATAATTGGTCATGAATCTTGTGTTACTGATATTGGGGGAAAAAAGGCCACAAATATACACAAACAAATATCTAGCTTTCACTTGTATGTTGTAAATTCTGTATGCTGTTGCAGGTGAATTGTAATGGAATATACAATGGCAGTAGTAATTAGCCTACCTTATTTCCTCAAAATCCCTTCCCACACTCAGACACCCAGAAAACAATCCTGTGTTATTATGTTATTGGTCACCGCTTTTGAAGCTAGCTTATAGAGAACAATTATGTACTGCTTCCACTATTACAGAGCACAGAAAATTGTCCAAAAATGGCTGTCAGTCTTCGAACTAAGCTGGAAAATGTCCATATGCTTTTGTTAGTGAGACTGGTAGTGGCCACACCTTAGTGAGAGAGAGTGTTTGTGTGAGCTCAGCGTTAATGAGTACACTGGTATGAGGCCAGCCACCATAATAAAGAGAGAGTGCCTTTTGTGCCATTTCCTGCAAATATCCTCATGCTCTCGTTTTACGCCTTCATACCTCCTTAATTTTTGTCATTTGCCACTATGGAATATTTGTTAGTATTTAATATGAAGCATGTCCTTTATATTAAATAAAATGTATTCTATATTTGTTTGCCTTAGTGAGTCTGATTTAGTTTTCTTGTAGTACATTCTGGAACTTGTGATGTACTTGCTGACTGGTCTTCTGGTATAAAGTTCAGACCATAATTTCTTCAGTAATTTCCCTTATTTTGTGCATTAATTAATGTAACATAACCTGTGGAGGAAAGTATATGTGACCATAACTGCTGTTGATAAGTTCTGTTGTCTTTCTTTGTCTCTTTCTCTTGTTCTTTTTCTCTCTCTCTCCAACCCTTCTAGGGGAGTAAGGAGAAATATCACTGGCAAACCCAGAATGTGAAGGTCAGCGGTGTGGACGACATGGTCCTGCTATCGAAGGTCAACGAGGACGCCATCACGGACAACCTCAAGAAGAGATACAATGATGACTACATCTTCGTATCCTCTGCACAAACACCTGATCTTACAAGTGAAAACTGTGGCCCATCTTTACATTTGCAATGTTCTATGGTCTCTGTGTTCCTAGACTGGATTGCCGATCTAGTGCTTGCTATAGAGTAAACCCTTTAAGAGGTTGGCTGTAATGATTATTGAACACAAATATGAAATCCTGATATAAGGCCTGTTTATATATTTCTTCCTGAGCTGATCAGAACTGATATGCATTTGATTTGTCTGTTTATCATTTCCATCATTCCATTTCTATGTTTTTGGCAATACTGGCAGTTGCATAATAACAGCTTGTGGGGTTACACATACTGTCAGTTACACTTGAATTTTCAGCAGCCTATACAGTGTGAAAGTTCTCTTTATGTATTTGAGTGTATGTTCAGTTTCAGTCATCAGGGGAATATGTATATAATGGCTTCCCTACAGATGTTTTAATGGGTAAGGGTGTGTTCTTCACCAGTTGTGATGAATGGCGTAATCTTCCTTAACCCTGTCCTCTCAGACCTACATTGGTCCTGTGCTGATCTCTGTAAATCCCTTCAAACAGCTGCCATACTTCACTGATCGAGAGGTGGAGTTGTACCAGGGGGCGGTGAGTCGTCCTCTGTATTCTGCACTGTGAAGTTTAAGTGACAGGGAAAGGCTGATCATACAGCCTGCTGTGAAATTGCATGTCTTTGATAACATTTGCCAACACTTTTGCATGTACAGCATATAACTGGGTCAGGGTGTCAGTATATTGCACTGGGCGATTTTTCACTGGCTACTAATACGTGGTCTTTAATGTCCTGCATTGCGGAGGTATATTGGGAGGGGCATTGAGCACACAGCAATTTAACATACTGAAGTATTTACTTGGTGGTAAATGGTGCAAGGTCACAACTTGAGAACGTAAGGGAATTCCATAAAGGTTATCGCTTGAAGGTTTCTCTGTCATCAGTTTCTGCTTTTACCAGTTGAACTACAAACCATGTGTGTTCACAAATAATTGGCTTGAAATTTATGGTGCACCGTACAGTATGTACTGCAACAAAACCCTTTGGCACTCCAGTCCATGCAGTTTGTGCAGAGAACTGTGCTCTCCACCTCAGGCAGCAGCAGTCTTCATGTGAACAGGTGTGTTTGATGAGTCACTGTTGAACCTGAACACCCTGAGGAGAACTGATGTAAACTGGGCTTGGCCTTAGTGGGTGTAGGCACTCTACACACTCTACGCAGAAGTGTGTGTGTCTGTGTATTATCAATGAGTTATATAGTGACTTCATCCTCTGTTGTTTCTGATTCATATTAACTTGTGTTTACTTCGCTTTCAACGCTGTGCAGTCTGCTGCCAAGATACTGTCTATTGTCTTCATATTTATGTGGTTTGTTCATTTCATCCCAATCATGAAGATGAAAAAGGCTTTGAGATATAGTTGAAAGCCTGGAGCCATCTAGCCTGAAACTTGTATGTTTTAGGAAAAAAAAACTTAATTTTCTCAAATTATTGAATAATCCATACAGAACCACATACTCTCCCTACCTCTCCACCTTAACCACAGTTTGATGAATCAGCTCACTTTGAAAACATGATGATGATGATGATGATTATCTTGCAGGCTCAATATGAGAACCCTCCTCACATCTACGCCCTGGCAGACAACATGTACCGTAACATGATGATCGATTCGGAGAATCAGTGTGTCATCATCAGGTCAGAACCTTCACGACTCACTCTCACTCTTCAGATCTGGCCTCATACAAATGGAGAAGTCCCGGTTCTGAGTAAGGGGGCATTCAACCAGTGTCCCCTACCTTAGTGTCGCTTGCCTTAGTGTTTGAGTAGGTCATGTAGCAGGTGCTTACAGTACCTCTGACACACCCATGTGGTCTGCTGTGTTTATGGTGTGTGCTTTTGCCATTGCAGCGGGGAGAGTGGAGCTGGGAAGACAGTGGCAGCTAAGTACATAATGAGCTACATCTCCAAAGTGTCGGGCGGAGGGCCCAAAGTTCAGGTGAGAGCGCCCCCTGCTGTCCTCAGTCTCTTGTTCCATCCTGGTGCTCTTGGATCTTGGATCGTGCAGCTTTTGGTACCACTGACCATTTAATCCTTGCTGATAGACTTATACATTGGGTTGGGATATCTGGGACTACACCGGATTGGTTCTCATTCTCCCTGTCAAAAATATCATTTTCTGATGCTACATGGTCTGCCCGCATATTTTATCATTGGTTTTTAAATACTGCTGATTACTTTTGAAGTATTGTGTGACTTAGTATCAAAGATTTTTTAACACCCTACAAGCCTCCAAGATCCCTTAGAACCTCTGATCAGGGACTAATGGCTGTTCCAATGTCTAGATTGAAAACCAAGCCAGACTTAGCCTTTTCGATCAAAGCTCTTAGACTCTGGAACACCCTTCTGTTAAGCGTAAGAACGGCTTGTGAGTCTGTCTTTAAGTCTTGCTTAAAGACTCACTTTTATATGATTGCTTTTGTAAATGTTTAGCTTTTTTGAATACATCTTAACTTGGGGTGTGTGTAACTGCCATCATTTATTGTTGTAATTATTATTACTTTTAAAAATATTTTTTATTTATTATATATTATCATTTACTTGTGCGTATATTTCACTCACTGTAAACCACTTTGTGCTCTGTGCTTGAACGGTGCAGTATAAATACATTTTTCATTGTTTTCTCACAATGTGTCCAATGAGAAGTTACAATCAATGAGTGAAGTACTATTATTTTCTGTAAGATCCTCATTCTTGGCCCTCTTCCTCCCTCCCTCTCCTAAACACAAGTGCAGGAATAAGTGTACCTCTACTTCAGCCTTTCTCACAGCGACTACATAACCAGCAGCTTCTTTCCTTTTTTTCTACTGCTGTCTCTTCTGCCCTCTTCTCACCCTCTTTCTCTCACAGCAAGTGAAGGACATCATCCTGCAGTCCAACCCCCTGCTGGAGGCCTTTGGGAACGCCAAGACTGTGCGCAACAACAACTCCAGTCGCTTTGTGAGTGACTCTGAACGCTGAATGGATGTGATATTGTGAAGCCCACTCGCCCAGTTGATTCATTATAGCATGCCACTTACATGCTGATGGATTGACTCTCTGCTGGGCTTGAGCACTCCGGAGAGCTTGTTTGGTGAGAGCTGAAGAAGTGCATACTCTGAAGGCATTTTGATGAGGTTTTACTTGGGGATTGTTTTTAGGCTTCAGTGCTGAACCCTAGGCCCCGGGACGTAATTCATTATACACTGTACGTATGATTGCCTCCCGCAGGGGAAGTACTTTGAGATCCAGTTTAGCCGAGGAGGTGAGCCCGATGGAGGAAAGATATCCAACTTCCTTCTGGAAAAATCTAGAGTGGTGTCCCAGAACCATGAAGAGAGGAACTTTCACATCTATTACCAGGTAGGACACTGTGCGTCAGACTAACCAATACTTTAAGATTCATTCAGTCATTCAGTCTCTGTATTATGAAACTGTTTTCCAAGTGTTACATATCGCAGTGTGTTAGGCAGATTGTAATTTGGTGGCCTGGCAGCTATAGTATTAATTGGTAACGGTCGTGCTGAGTCATCACTATAACCTCACATTATCCTTGTCCTGTTGATCACCTCTGTCATTTTTACTGACACCCAAATGACCTGTAACTGTTGTCCTCCAGCTCCTAGAGGGTGCTACGAAAGAGCAAAGAGAGAACCTTGGCGTTACTACACCTGACTACTACTTCTACCTCAACCAGTCAGGGACCTACACTGTGGATGATATCAATGACAAGAAGGAGTTTGCCGATACCATGGTGAGTTGGGGTACTATTAGCCTGCAGCAAGCTGTGTATGCAGAGAATGTTTTTACTTGTGACGTGAAGTTGCTGCATGGGTGCCATTAGTGTTGTGTTTTGTAATGGTACTATGTGTAGTGCTCTTACTGTTTTTTTGGGTTTTTTTGAGGATATTTGTAATTTCTATTGACGGGCCACTATGTGTTATTTAGGGTGTTCTGACAGGTTTGTCTCCTGGTAAGAGTATATGTTGCCACTTGCAATCACAACTTTTCCGGACGTGTTTGGTGGCATCATTACGCATGCATTTTTGTATTGCTGTGTACATTTTTTGGATGTGCTGCTGTGTATTTCAGCATGTGATGATTTGTATTGTTTTTATGCATAGCAGTGTGTATTTCATGGTTGTGTGTGTTGTATTGGGATGTTATTATGTCCTAGAGGATGGATTTTGTATTGTACATTCTTTAGAACGGTGTGTTTTTGTAGCATTGCTGCTTGATGGCATGCTGTGGTGTACATTTGTTTTGTTTGCGTGTAGAAGTGTGAGTGTGTTTCGGAGTGTGTGGCTGTATAGTGGCATGTTCTAAGGCATCACTGCGTGTGTGCATGTTGCGGTGTGTGTTGTGCAGGATGCCATGTCAGTAGTGGGGCTCTCTGCAGACGAACAGGCCACCGTTCTGCAGATAGTTGCAGGTATTCTTCACCTGGGCAATCTCGCCTTCAGAGAGGAGGGCAACTACGCTGTGGTGGAGAGCGAGGACTGTGAGTCATGCATGTCGAGAACACAGAGCTTCACGCATGCCCACACGCAAGCACACACACACACACACACACGCCCGCACGCAAGCACACACACTCAAATGCACACACACACACACACACACGCCCGCACGCAACGCATGCACGCAAGTACTCACACTCACACGCACACACACACACACACACACGCACGTACACACGCACGCACACACACACAGTCTCTCTCTCACAGTTAAATACAGGTGACTGTATGAATACCATGCATTTATATTTACATGAGCCTACTGGGAATGTGATAATTTATCATCCATTTATAGTTAAAGAGATCAGCATGATGACTCATCATATCTGTGACGCTGACACTAATTAAAATGATCGCCTTTTAACCCAAAGGTTGCTGGTTCGTTTCCATAAAGGGCTTTCCATTCAAACCTTGAGAAAGTTACTGCAGTTGCCAGCTGTATAAATCAATAATATGAGTAATAGGAAGATTGTATCACTCTAGATGTCACTTTCAATGCCTGTATATATAAATATATATATAATATTGAATGGATATTATTTTTCTGTGAGGAGTGTTAAACAGGGGACTGTTGGGTGACTAATGCAATAATGGGACAGGTCTATAACTATGATTAGTCATTTCAAGTTAGGAGAGGAAAAATTAGGAAAAAATGTTTTTAAAAGTATTAAACATTTGATTTTGCACTGTAGATTTTTAAATCAATGTAAGCAGCGAAAAGGGTAATGTACTTAACCCTAGAAAAACTGTAGGCTCAGTAGTACACTTACTGTACCTGTTTAAGTACTGTGTGTCAAGGCACTTTGTCTTCGTACATCTTTCTCTCCCACTCTCGCTTTCCATCTGTATCTCTGTCGCCCACCTCTCCTCCCAGTCCTGGCATTCCCGTCCTACCTCCTAGGCATTTCCCAGAATGGCCTGAAGGAGAAGCTAACCAGCCGCATAATGGACAGCAAATGGGGGGGCAAATCGGAAACCATCGCGGTCACCCTCAACACGGAGCAGGCCACTTTCACCAGGGACGCCCTCTCCAAAGCCCTGTACTCCCGCCTCTTTGACTACCTTGTAGACGTGAGTCCAGCCCTGCCAATAACCCAACAGCGATGCTTCTCCAGAATCTGAAGGCCAGCTTACAGAAGATATTTTATTTTCCATTGCATACTGTGACTCGGTGTCTCTGCTATTACATTGAAATGTATGCTTTTCACTGTGCATCACTTGTGGAATTTAAATTCAGTCCAGGAAAATGTCCTGACTTGAGCTCACTGCTTGTGCCCCATAAAATAATCACAGTGCCACAGCTTTCTGATCCGTCATGGCCCACTTGAGACATTTTCTTTGTTATATTCTCAATATGTGAATACTCCATTGTATTTTGAGCCTGAGAAACTCATATATACAAAAAAAAAAGAAATATACGAAAAAGAGCACCTCGCTACCCACATTTTCAATTATGTTAAACTATTTATAATAAAATGTGGGTTATCAGTGTGCTCTTTGAAAGATTATTTTGATTGAACATTGCATGTGCGCTTTAGAGGAAGTGGCGATGGGCTCAACCTCTGTCCACTACGCAAGCGCATGTATTGTACTGTATCTGGAGGCTGATGCGGCACATTCGTTTGTTTTTATGCAAGGCTTTATGCACTGTACCAAACGTCACGCTCACTGATTGTACCACATTGCGGAAGTAATTCAAAACTACTTTTCCAAGGCCCTCATGTTGGGGCTTGTCCCACAATCAGATAGTGTAATGTAGAAGGAACTAGATTTATGCATGTAGGATCCTGTTTGTGTGGGTAAGATGTGTAATTTAGCTGCTCCTTTACATATCTGGCGATTCCATTTGGGAAAGGAAAATGCAAGTCAGATTTCGAAAGAAGTGAACATTGATGTGTACTTTACTGCGGGTACATTTACTCTTACCAGCAACTGCTCATGTGCAATGAATGGATTTGGATTCATTTGGCTAAATTAGAACAGTTGTCACTCTGTGTGGTTTCCCCCTTTAGGCCATTAACAAAGCCATAGAGAAAGACCATGAGGAGTTTAATATTGGGGTGCTGGACATCTACGGCTTTGAGATATTCCAGGTAGGTATTTCTGTGATACATAATAAATGGGAAAATCTGCTCATAGCATAAAGAGACCAGGGGGTTTCTCTGTTTCCTTTAGGCAGAATTATCTCATTCTATGCAGCCTAGCACTACAATCTAATCTGCATGCTGTCCCAAACCATTTGATTATAAGAGTTTTAGTGTATAATTAGTCAGTATTTAGTGTGTGTTTAGTGGATAGGGGATTTTCTTTTGTAAGTTAATTAGGTGAAAAGGAAATGTAATTGAGCGCTGTAATCATCTTTTAAATAGCTTTGCTTCTTTTTCCCTTTCATAGAAAAATGGCTTTGAGCAGTTCTGCATCAACTTTGTGAATGAGAAGCTGCAGCAGATTTTCATTGAGCTGACTCTGAAGGCAGAGCAGGTAAAAGTGTGCAGTGAACATTCTACGGACCGGGTGCTTGTGTGTGCAGAAACGGGCACTGTGATTGGACACAGAGACTGAAGACTCTGCTGGATTCCCTGTCCATTCAGGCCCATTGATTTGCGGCAGCCCTCCGCAATGTGTACTGTAACTGTGATTACACATAGCCTCACTCCCTCGTGTTCATACTGATGCATGTGCCTCTGTATTGCAGGAGGAGTATGTTCAGGAAGGGATCAAATGGACACCTATTGACTATTTCAACAACAAAGTGGTGTGTGACCTCATTGAGTCTAAACTGGTGAGTAGCAACCCTTGAACCCCAAGAAATTATTTTCGGCTTTACTGGGTTCCACTTGTTCCTTGCGACTAAAAAGGCAGGAGAAGGCACATTTTCTCCGTAAATGGTTCACTAATTCACACATTTCGCAATGGCTGCTTGGAATGGGATCAATTTCAGTGACAGGATAATGGCAGTCTTTCCCATTTAAGCAACCCTAAGTAATGGCACAACATGAAAGGTCATATTGCTACAGTGATGAGACTGCATCGTGCCGTATCAATCAATCCTTTTTTTTTTACTTCCCCAGAATCCACCTGGGATCATGAGCATCCTGGATGATGTGTGCGCCACCATGCATGCCAAAGGCGAGGGTGCGGACCAGACTCTGATCCAGAAGCTGCAGATGCAGATCGGCACTCATGAGCATTTCAACAGCTGGAACAAGGGCTTTGTGGTGCACCACTATGCTGGAAAGGCAGGGGATGCTCTTCTCATATGTCTGTGCAAGGGACAAAAAGTATTTGTTTTGCGTTATGCATACCAGGGTGTGCCCTGTGATAGATTGGCAGCCTGTCCAGGGTATATTCCTGCCTCTCACCCAATGCACGCTGGGATAGGCTCCAGCACCCCCCGCGATCTTGCTCAGGATAAACGGGTGTAGATTATGGATGGATGGATGGATACCAGGGGCGGCTATAGCTTTTATTGACATTTTCAGTATCCTATAGGTTTATAAATATTTTTCTGATAAATCATGTTATACATCAGATGTCTTCAACCAGTTCCATCCATCCCTGGTGTGAAGTTTGGACTATAGAATTTCAGTGTCATCTTCCTAATATACCAGGGCCTAGCCAGTGTGGTGGTGTAGGAAAGCTTTCAGCAATGGAACACTCTCTATATCTGCATATGTTATCAATTATATGGATTTGCAATTTTTTTTAATGTTCCAATTTGTTTATTTTTTTACTTTCCGAAAGAAATTAATTAGTCTATGACACTGGGGACCTTGTATTCGGAATGTACAGATTCATTTTTAAAAGCAATGCTTTGATGCTGTCAATGAGAGCTTTCTGCCTTTGTTGGTTTTTTCCACAACCAAAGTCATATATTTCAAATTATATACACATTAAACTCATGTCACTGGACTGGACTTGCAGGGCCCACCATTCTGATTTCTGCCAAATGCATTTATTCAGAGGGACCATATTGTCAGCAAAGGCCTAGAGGTTCAGTGGTACAAAAGCCACTCTAAAATAAGGAACATCCCCTTTTTCATCATCTTTCTTTCTCCTGCCTTCCTCCCTCTCATCCATCCCTCCCACCTTCCCCTAGGTGTCCTATGATGTGAGTGGCTTCTGTGAGAGGAACAGGGACGTTCTCTTCAATGACATCATTGAGTTGATGCAGAGCAGTGAATTGTGAGTGCGGACAGTCAACAATTATCCATGAGTTACAATATGTTCCACTGGCTTTTTTTGTTCGTTTTTTTAAAACATCTTTGATCATTGAAAGAAGTACTTGTCTTGGTCTTTGCTCAGTTCCTTCATCAAAGACCTGTTCCCAGAAAATCTGGAGGCTGAGAAAAGGGGTCGTCCCACCACTGCAAGCAGCAAGATCAAGGTAAGAGATCTGATTGTGAAAAGAGTTGAGGACGTAGTGCTAAACCGACAGTGCTTAACTTGCAGTCTGCCCATAATGCCTGGTTTGAGCATGAGCTATGTCATTAACACAGAGCAACCAAGACTCTACAAAAGTGGCCTCATCTCTATCAAAAGCTAATAAAAAAGGGGTTTGTGGGCCAGTGTTCAACTCTGCATTTTCTTCGCAATTATGTGACATGCACCCACAGTCTGCCAGTTGTAATCAGTGATATGGGATCAGTGCTAGATCACCTGTAGTACTATGGAGCCTGTAGGTTGGAAAACAGTCACTTGCTTGTGGATGAGTCTATCGGAGAAATCCACATGCTTCAGCTGCAGTGCTCTTTGCATGGGAGACGCAATTGCTCATTACAAATTAGGCTGGGAAGACGGGGATGATTCATAAAACGACTGTTCTCCTGCTCATTGTCCTCCTACAGAAACAGGCCAATAACCTGGTCCAGACACTCATGAAGTGCACCCCTCACTACATCCGCTGCATCAAGCCCAACGAGACCAAGAAGCCCCGCGACTGGGAGGAGAGCAGAGTCAAGCACCAGGTGGAGTACCTGGGCCTGCGCGAGAACATCCGGGTGCGCCGCGCCGGCTACGCCTTCCGCCGCGCCTTCAGCAAGTTCCTCCACAGGTACGCCGCAGAACGCCGGAGCAGGGGATTATGGGTGGCTTTCTGAGAGAGCAGGATGAAAGCTTAAAGACCCGATCCAGCAGAAGCTGCAAATTGTAACTTTCAAAAACATACACTGCATTATAACATTGCATGTGTGAATCATTTGGCAGTACAGTAAGTGTGTATTTGGTTGTATGTTTGGTAGTTTTCTTAAAAATGATGATCTGAAGTTGTGAAGTTTCTGTATTGCTCCTGTGATAATTCAGTCTCCATTACATTTTCTCTGTATGAGCTGAGAATAGTGCTTGGTCACTATAGTTACTGTATGTTTGAATTAGTACATTTAAATGTAAATTAAACTTAGCCCTTAGGTATAGCAGGCAAAACCATAAACAAGTTCTCTTGCTGTGATTTGGGAGGGTGCACACTTCCATGGCTTTGTTGCCTCATGTTTCCAGGGAAAAGACATGGCCGAGGCTGAGTTACTGAATGCATTTGAATAAGATACACTATCAATGAGAACATCAAATGACCTCCTTTTGTCTAGTTTCTGCGTGTTCTGTTGCATGGAAAAAGTCCCTTTTGTAACCTTTGCATTATGCCTTTTTGATTTTGCTCTCGCAGCACTGGTCAAATATTTGCGAGGTCCTGTTTTCCAGTGTTGACTTAGTTGAGTTTAGGTCCCGAATGAGAGGAGAGGTGAGGCTATCTGGTGATACGAGAGCCCAGCTTTGCTGCAGCTAATGTGGGAGATCGATATTAAACCTGCAGTTTTCATGCATTGTTTTTTTTGTGTGTCTCCGTCCAGGTACGCCATCCTAACGAAGGAGACGTGGCCACAGTGGCGTGGGGATGAGCGGAAGGGGGTTCTGCACCTGCTCCGCTCCGTCAACATGGACGAGGACCAGTACCAGCTGGGCAAGAGCAAGGTCTTCATCAAGGCCCCGGAATCAGTGCGTCCAATCCCTTTCCTTCACTTTCTCCTCACTTAGGCTAGAAGGGTGGGAGGGATAGATAATTTTTTCTCTGAATTAACTGATTTGTTCGGCCTTGTAGTAAAATGCAATGATCTCAAGTTAAAAATGACTGTGATCATTGTGTGTGTTGAATCTTCTCTCCTGCTCCTGTAGCTGTTTCTTCTGGAGGAGATGAGGGAGAGGAAGTTCAATGGCTATGCGCGTGTCATTCAGCAAGCCTGGCGCAAGCACATTGCTGTCCGCAAGTATGTTCGCATGAGGGAGGAAGGTAAGATGGCCATCCAATTAAAATTTTCAGACCCTTGTGTCTTTGCTGCTCATATTGCAGGTTTTTCACGGGAATGTAAATGCAAAACTCAAAAATGAAATCAGAAAAGTGGTGAGGTGCTGATATCCATTTATTATTATTGTGGAGTTTTCAATGATCACAATGTATTCTTTTATAAAGACCACAGCATGCAAATGCAGTCAAGGATGGAAATATCTCTCCGAATGCAAAAGAGTGTACAGCTTCCCATGTGTTACTACTAGGTGCAGATTTGTTTGCTAGTGAGTACAAGTTGTCCTTTTTGTGGTGCTCTAAACTCTTGTAACAAGACTTGGATGGCTCAATCTGCTTAGCTTTGTGAGTGGCATTCGCCTCCCTGCAGGGTACTGAGTGGTCTGACAGGTTACAGTGGATAGGAGGTTTCTGTAGGAGGCTTGACTGTAGAGGTCTCTGTTCATGCAGCCTCAGACATCCTGCTGAACAAGAAAGAGAGGCGAAGAAACAGCCTCAACCGAAACTTTGTGGGCGACTACATCGGCACCGACAGCCACCCCGAGATCCGGCAGTTTGTGGGTCGGAGAGAAAGGATCGACTTTGCCGACGTGGTGGTCAAATACGACCGAAGGTTCAAGGTGAACTTCGCCATGTTCTGCTCAAACTTATTGCATTGCACATGTAAAATAAAACTGTTGGAGTGAAAGTTGAGGAATAAGTCAGTCTATGGTAGAATTGTTTGAAAAATTGATGACCCTCAACCATTTTCCCTACCACCACAGTCGGTGAAGCGTGACCTGATCCTGACCTCTAAATTCCTGTACATGATTGGGCGTGAGAAGGTTAAACAGGGCCCGGACAAGGGACAGATCCAAGAGGTTCTGAAACGGCAGATCCCAGTGGAGAAGGTCCAGTCTGTCTCTATGAGGTAGCGTCATCCAGCATTAACCTCTGTATGATGGTGTATTGTTCCTGTTCTAGACCAATGCCGGATGGGCAGTTTATGACTGAGCTGATAAGATACTGAGCTGATATGAATGCTGCACTGTTTCCCACTGAAACATGGAGACTGTATAATCTTTTAATATCCTTTGAATTGACCTGAGTGAACTTTTGTCTTTGAGTGCCCTGGATTCTCTGGAGTACCGATTGTCTTCCCTCCATCCTTTCTTTTCCACTCTCTCCAGTACTCTGCAGGATGATTTCTTCATTGTGCATGAGGAGCAATATGACAGTGTGCTGCAGTGCGTTTTCAAGACCGAGTTCCTCAGCCTGCTGTACAAACGCTATGAAGAGAAAACCCAGAGGAAACTGCCGCTGAAGTTCAATAACCTGTGAGCAATGCCCCTGAATCGTCTGTCTGTTTCCGGTATCCTGCTCTGTCACACTGTAAGCAGAGCCTGTACCATGCCTGCTACATTTTTAATAGATTAATACTTTTCAAGAAAAGTTTACAGAAACGCATTTTAAAATCTATGTGTCACACTGAAAACAAAGTCCTTATATACACTCTTGTCACAGCAGGCTTAATTTTAACTTTACTGCAGAGAAAACACCATCTGAGTCGCTGTACCCTCTTTCTAATCCCCAGACTGGAGTTCAAGGTGAAGAAGGGGGGCTGGGGTCCATTTGGGTCAGCCGGCTCCAGGCAGATCCAGTTCCAGGGTGGCCAGGGAGATGAGGCCCTTCTCAAGCCCAGTGGCAAGGTTCTGATAGTCAGTGTCGGACCAGGACTCCCAAAGAACTCCAGTGAGTTTCACATTCTCAGAGATAAACTCCCTGCTCTCAGTACTATCAACCACAGCCAGAATTCCCTGCATAACAATTGAAATTAATACTGCTGATGGAGATTTGAATGATATTCGCTGTCAATTAATATTGTATTTATAAATAAATATGTGTTGTTGATATCTATGAGTACTGTACTTGCCCACCAACAATACCATCAGCCCACCTGTACTGTACTCTGCAGGACCTACCCGCCGGGACAACCGAAAGAGCAAGTACTTTGGGAATCAGGCCCCCAACTCTGGACGTTCTCGGGGTGAGATGACACACAAGACTGAGACAGTCCCAGCTTGGGACTTATGAGCTGATGCAGCGAAGGTCACATCAAGCTTAGTCTGGCAAGCTAATCTATGGATGCTCCAGCCTTCAAAGAGAATTCTAGAGAAGAGTATCTTTGGAGATACTCTCAAGATCCCAGAACAGACAGTGCTGTTCTTGAATTATCTGAATGAACTGTATACTGTCTGTACTTATGGTCTGAATGTCCCTTCCTTCCTAAAACACAAAGGCCCCCCCAGGAGCGGTGGCGACCGAGGAGGGGGTGACCGTCACCAGGGGAACCAGCGCATGTCTAGAGCGTCCCTGATTCGTCAGCAGAGCAGCATGGAGCAGCCCACCCTGCCCCGACACCACGGGCCCCGGCCTACCCAGAATCAGAACCAGGGCAAGGTGGACATGGGTTTCATGAACGTGCCTGACCAGGGTGTTGCAGGGTGAGTCTGTGAGCTCCATGAGTGGAAGTGGGAGATGGACAGGGTGAGTGGGAATAAGCCAGTTCATGTGCAAAAGGCCAGAGTCCCAGACGGAGAGTTGAACAGAGGGGCAGGATTGTGATTTAACCACAGTTGGGGTGAGAAACCTCCCTAAAATACACCCAATATTGACCAGGTACCAAGAACCATAAGCTAATGTACAGCACTAAATTGCAGCTTGAGTTCTAATAGACAGAGGTAAGCCGGGTCTGTTTTGTGTATACTTAGACACTCAAAGTTTGGCCTTTCCCTATGTGCAATAGCACCTAGTCACGTGATGGGATATTTTTGCATGGCCTTGCTCATTTTTGAATAGCGCTTGTCAGTTTTTAGGTCAGGGATGAATAACTGATTTTGCCGTGCAGGCGAGATTCTGACCTTTGGAACCACGCAGTGAAAAGACACCACTGTGGAGCCTGAAGGGGAAGGATGGGAGGTGGTGAGAGGCAGCAGAGAAATAGTTGGTAGGAAGCGAATAGTATAACGTTTGGGGAAAGGAAGAGTGAGGGAGGAATATATGGATGCAGTGAAAGAGTATTGAAGAGTTGCTGATTCCTATAAGCCTTCCCGATGGTGCTGGCTGGAACAGTGATGCAGGGATTGTTATTTGACTTTAGTGTGGCTCTGTTTTTGTGGGTGTGCATTAATGTCGCAACAAGATTACATCTCTCAGTACTAATTGGAAGGAAGACTTGAAAGTAACTGCAAGAAACTGATGAACTGGGGTTATGTCAGAAGGAATTTTCTTCACTGAATAAATTGAGGGAAGTCTTAACATGTAATCCATGGGCTCAACGTGTTCTAAGCAGTGCTACAATTGACAGCTCTGTACTTAGCAGAGATTAAGAAGCTACTCTGCATTTTTCTTTGCTGTCGTACTGGCTTTTCATTCCTGTACAGATGGCTTTGTGTTTCTCTCATGTTCATATACAGTTTCTCTGTTTCCACCCAGTGAAATGTACAGATGCATGATTCCACACCGCAATGGACTTACACTGCTAAATGTTAGCTAGTATCTACCCGTCAATAACCACTGGTTCACTTCATCAAGTTACAGCATGTTTTATATCGATTTGAGTTCATTTGTCTACTTCACTGTGGAATGAATGCATGTCAATATGTCTATTATAGCACTGGTTTATAAAATGACACTTTGTTTTGATTGTGTTATATTCTGTTACTGTATCCATACTGCTGTTCATCTGCCTTTATTACCTGGATCAATCAGTTAGTTTTTACAAATTGGGTTATTGTGAAAATATCGCCTTTAATACTAATACTAGTCCAAATGAGAGAACCTTGGGATTTCATTGAATTTTAGCTTTCTAGGTTTTATTAAATCCTTATTGAAATCATTACAATCTGTTAAGTATTTGCTACTTATTAGATAGACACAAAATGTTGTTTGAAATGTTTGGATCAGAGGTTGAATTGAAAATCATGGTCCCTTTGCATCCCTCTCCCCCAACCCTTTTAGTGTATTTTCATTTCTCTTTTCCTTACGCTGTTCCTCTGCTTCATAGGATGCATCGCAGGCGCTCCAAGGAATACAAGCCTCCCCCGGGAGCGGGGCGGCCAAAGCCCGCCCCTAAACCCAAACCCCGCTCCCCGCAGTGCCGCGCCCTCTACGCCTACGACGCTCAGGACACCGACGAGCTCAGCTTCAACGCCGAGGACGTTATTGAAATCCTAACTGAAGGTGAATGACCAGTCGCGTGAGAGTTTGCAGGGGGCATGCAGGGAGTGTTTGGGAAACCCATCCGATCTACTGGCCTCCAAGCCTTGGTCTAGGAGGACAAATGCACTAAATGTATTGATGTAGTTAGTTATGCAGAGGTAGTCCACAGTGGCTACTAAATTGTTGCTGTACAGGAGCCATCCCAAGCCTTCACAGTGTTATGCTGTATGCTGTTAGAATGTATCTACTAAGCACCAAATCACTATTAATGAGGTACAACACCAACAATTTCACTCCTCTCTCTCTTTTCTTCCTCCCAGATGCGTCAGGCTGGTGGTTTGGACGTCTCAGAGGTAGAGAAGGCATGTTTCCTGGGAACTATGTGGAAAAGATCTAGACCTGAGAAATGGCGGCCAGTGTTTTAAATATGGAAGGAGATGCCAGGTGACTGCAGTCTAAAATCAGGCTACTGTCCCACAGCGAAGTCTTCAACAACGAGTTCTGCATCAGACAGACTTTCACCCGCGCTTCCGCCTCCAAAATAGATTTGACGCGTTAGTGATGTTGCCACAGCAATGATCAAAGTTGAAACTACAAGTGCTCCCAGGTTTGTCTAAAGCAGTTAAGCTGATTGCTTATTTTATATGGGAACTTAAGGGGAGAACATACACATCCAAACACTGACATTTTAAGAAGTAGAAAACAAATCAATTATTTTAACAGCATTATTTTTCTCCAAAAAATGTTTTACTGTTTTAAGTGTTTTAAAATATACATTAGATTTTTTGAACATTTTATATAATCTTCACTGTATCAAATGAACACAAACAGGCCATACTGTATTGTTTACTTTCAGATATTAGGTCTGTCTAAAGAAGACCCAATGCCTTAAAGTATGAAACAAGAAAGATTTGTCTTTTAGCACAACAATTAGAATTCATTGCTAGTTAAAATGTCCCATACAACTTAGATCCTGAATTTTTCAGAAGAAGCATTTTACTGAACACCATTTCCATTTTCTCCCTGGTTCGTCTGTTTTAGTGTTGCCACCACTCTCACGTGTTACATTACATTTAAATCCATCTCTCACACACCTACTGAGACAGGTGACTTAGGTTTCCTTAGTATGCTCTTCTACAGTGTTAAATGTTGGAATAGAAACTGAAAATAGAAACGGAAAATAGAATCATTTCTACTAGCCCCCCCCCCCACGACCCCATGTCATAAATCATTTTCTCACTTCTGTCTCACCTTGCACTCGTCCTATACTGAGGACTTTACACCACTTCCTCTGACTAGTGAGAAAAGGCTAAGATGATTTGGCTGTGAATGCATGGGTATATCACTGTGCTATCAGATTGTGTGAAAAGATGACAATTTAGGAACCCGTCCCTAGTTCTTGACCAGTTGCGTATGACATCTAAGACTAACATAAATGTTAAGAGCTGCATTACTAGATTTATACTCATAAACGCCTTTTAGGAACTAATAATAACAGACTTGTAAAAACAACACATGGCCCGTATAATGCAGAATACATTTACCTTCTCCATTAAAAATAATCTACAGTATTTATACAGAGCTGCTGCTCTTATCTGTCAATTGACTGTCCAGTAAAAATTTGAGTAAAAACTGCAGTTTGCAAGTAATGCTGTCTAAACTCATGTTCTTCTGAAATAATTCTTTTTATAAATGGATTAATTTGCATTTGGTGGATTCTTCAGCCATGAGATAAATATTGTGATCAAAGTAAACATGAAATAAAGAATTTTTCAAAAATGTTCCTTTCATTTCCCATTTATTGTGAAAAACAAATATGAAAATCGCATACACTTAAAGGTTAATACACAGCATGTGGTGTCATCTCTGGTGTGGTATTCCTGCAATCTGAAAAGAACAAGATATTATTGATTTTATTGTGAACCATCACTGATTTGCAAACCAGTTGTAACCGACTAACTTGTAAAGACTTGCACACAGCTAAAACTCTCAGCTCGCAAAAAGGCTCCGCATCAGCATTTCCGTAGTGTGCAAAGGTCTTCGATTACCTTGATGCATTTTAAGGCCAGGCAGCTGTTTTGACTCATCCAATCTGAGCAAATGTAGATTTCTATTTAGGATATAGTGGTGTCTCATTAAATTTACTCCCGTATTTTCATTTATAGTAGATAAATGTATACTGCCATTCATTTACAGTAGATTAATGTATATTGCCTGTCTATTTCTGAGATAAAAGAAGTAGGCTAGCATACTGTCGCCTACTACAGAAGTGCGTTCATCTGGGCACAATAAAGAAAAAGTGGAAGTTACCCAAATTTATTTCTCGCATGTAACGCAGAATTTTAAGGTAAACCATAATGAACATTTGAGGTTTATGTTTTGCTGAATTGAGTTTAAATGATTACACAATTCTGGAAAAAATAAAACGGAAGGAATTGGGAGAGTTGGTATTTTCTAACTATTTTATTCAGGAGAGTATTTTCGTGGTAATCTCATGCTCATAAAATGGGTAAGGCTGGATTTTTTAAAAAGCCAAATACGAGTCGTTGGAAAAGCGTGCTTCCCACGCATGACTGACAAATCTCCCCCAGGACTGACGCAGGAATACATAAAGAACAGTAGGCTACTCGAACACTACAGCCCCCGAACACGTCACCTCGTGTCTTGGGACAACAGGCTGGGCGACACGTGGAGGCTAATAATTTTGATGTAGCAATAGTAAAGAAAATCGTGAAGACTATTCTTGGGCTCCGCTAAGAAAGGAAGCTTTTAACTAACCATCAGTCTGAAACCCAGGATTTACCGAACTCTTGTGAATATGGAGTGTTTTTTACGGAGCTGTCAGTTTGTACTGAAGGTAACATCACGGACGTCATAATCCCCATTGCGTGTTTACGAGAAGGAATTTACTACTATCCAGTGCTTTGCTAGTTACTGTAAGCAATAGTTTTACTGGTCGTTGCACATGTACCTACATGCAAAAATAACGCTGTCAAGAAAGCTGTACAGATTCTGATAAACTTGTACACAAGCTAGGTGCGTCCAAGCTAACTCCATGTTTTAAAGAATAATGTCCTACGCTGTTGAAATATTAAAAGTCAGTTTAACTTAAATCGATTCAAATTAATTAACGTTAATTCACTCAGCCTTATAGTTGACTAGATTTAATGTTTTTTTTTTTTTTTTAAATAGTAGAACACCTTTTAATTATAGCGATATGTGCCTTTTCCTCTACTCGTTGAAAGTTGACTTTTTGCCAGCCTTGTTGGCTCGCTTAGCTAAACATGTAAAACGTGTTGGTACCGTAGTAGCAGTGTAGCTAAGTCGAATTGTGGCATCGTTTATTTTCCTGCATTTATGTTCTTTATTTATTGCCTATCTTGGCTTCTTTGTAACCTTTGATCTGCACAAGATGAAAACATTCAAATCGTAGGGTCATATTGAAGGTCTTCTTGTAATGTCATTGTACCCCGCCACTCTACACGACCTCTAATATAACTCCTGTCTAAATAAATAGAAATGTAAAGAGTATGCTAGTGGTCAGTGAAACCTGAGATTAATATGTCACAGTGCATTGACGTAAAATGAAAAGGCACTTGCAATATATTTTAATGTTAATATACACATTCAGTGCATTTGGACTAAATTACCAAATTCATGGAAACCTTTTTTTATGAGTGCTGTTTTAAGGAAAAGCACTTGGAAGCAATAACAATTAACGCTGTCTTAAGACTTGCTCTTTGGAGGGCCACTGTTCACAATGTTCGGTGTAGCCCGTGTCCGTACCAAAAATCTCCTCCAGGATTTCTGGACATGCCCTACTCAATCCATCTCCAAGTCTTTTCTAACCTTTCTAATCAGCAGGTTATTATACCCAAGTCCAACCCTTAACTCCAGGTGGCCAACCTTGATGAGAAAATAAGATCAGCCAAGGGAGATGGACCCTCTAAAAGCTCTACTCTAGGAGAACAGACTTGGACATTATTTTAATGCATCTTGTAATGCATAATTATTTTAACGTGAATGGTGGAGGCTAATAGGGATTCGTTTGAACACAAACTGTCAGCAAGAGGAGACACGTATAGACAGAATATCTTCTTTACTGTACTCCTATCACAGTGGATAAGGGATCAGGAGACTTTTTACCAGCCAAGTGGCAGGCTGACTGAACAAAGCAGTCATGCCACATGGCTGGAAGGCTAAGTGAGGCTAGGTAATCAGCAGTGCGGCAAAACAAAGAAAGCTGTAACCATTACACCAGTACAAACACATTTTAAAGCTACTTAAGGACTCCGGTGTTCACTGAGGACGGGCTGTGTACTGTCACTGTTATGGTGCCCCTCAGCATAAGGCTGTGCTTTTCTCTCTGTTTACCCATTACTTTTGCCTACTTTGGGCCAAGTGTAGCTCACTTCCCATCTTTGCCTGGCTGTCCTTAAATGGGTGCTCTAAGGATGGATGAAGTGCCTCTGTCCAGCTGGTTCAATGTGATAATGCTCACATGAGAGAACTTCTGTAGTCACCCAGCGAGGTTTGATTTACTCTGATCACTGCCCATGTTCATGTGAGAGTTTATTTAGCCCTTGACTTTCATTTTGCAAATGAGTCCTAGGCAGTAAGAAATCATTTCTTGTCTTGCACCACAAGACACCTTGTGAGTGGAGATAAATGACCTGATAGCCAGCCTATGTCCTTTGAGTGTTATGTCACTGACAGCATCAGCATGGTGATGGAACACGCAGTGGACTCATGAACAATAGCTGTGCTTTCACACAGGAGGATGAAATCAGATTCTATGCAATGACTCACACTGGGATCACTTATTGCTAAGCTCATGCCTGGGACAATAGAACAAGTCAAAAAATTGAACAGTCTTTACACTCAAGATGTCATTTCCTAAAAAAATTAATTAGTGTGTTGCTTTTTTTGGCTCCTGTCCTGATTCTGGAATAAAGCTCAGCTGGTTTTGTCTGAAAGATGTTGGTTTTACATTACAATAGTGTGGAAATTCTATGGAAGATGGAGGATGGCAGAATTAGCCTAAATACAATGCATTCGTCCAGTATGGTGTGTGTATCAGTGTATTGTTCATAATGGTGTACATTTATCCTTCCTTAATTAAAAACAATACACACGTTGGACATTATATTTGTTTTTTAAATCACATCCATTCCTTTTTGTAATTACATTATTTTCTGTGGCACATTGAATGACTGTACTATTGACATCTTGGAAAACAATACATAGACTTTTTCCATCTCACTTTGAGAATTTTACTCTCACATAAAAGGATTCATTACATGTGACCAAAATAAACACAGAGAACATGTAGGCCTATTGCCATTCGAATCATCCCTGCTTTAATTATGCCAAAATATAACCATACGAGTACAACCACAGTCCTGAGGCTGGTTGACAGGCATGATTGACTCCATTTTTAAATGGATAGTTCAGGTAAAATGCATTAATTTGAAGAGGAGATAAATTCTGTCATGAACACATAAGCTTGAGGAAAAATGGCCTCCATTTGCCAAGGCTTTTGTTTAATAAATGACGTGTCTGAAATATAAGTGCCTACTGTTATATATAGTATATTAATCTTTGTTAGGGTGGTTCTGTTCAAAGGTATACAGGCATCTTTGTGATGAATGGTAGAGTAGTTATTGATTGATATAGCTGTGGCACACACATTGCTAACAAGAACAAGAATGGATTGGAACAAATGTTGTTAGGCATGCTCAGTCAGATTCTTTGTGATTTACTGAGTGATGAAGTGAGGTTCGTTTTCTTCTGTACTGGGCTATAAAGCACATAAGGCAAGGCATTGACTTATGAGAAATGGCCATTGTATGGAACAGTGTTACAAGAGCTTTAAACATCCCTCCTGCATAACAGGACATATCTTTACAGCAGTTTAAATGAAAGAAGCATGCTGTTTAGGCCACATTTTAGATAGTGATATTAGCTATCTAAAGGATAGCTTTTACAGCATTTGGTTAATTATTTTATCACGACTTTGTTTTATTCGTATGTTGTTATCGACCTATGGTTCAGGTACATAGGAGATTGTTACTGCCTAGAATTTAACCACAAAAGACAAACCACTGTATTTATGCTCCTGTACTTTTCATGTGAGACTTCACCCTAGAAAATGTAGGCATTGTTGGAGTTTAAGATAGTTGTGCAATGGATAATAGATTGGATGTAAAAAAAAAAAAACGCAGTTCGTCTTATGTTCTTGGAGAGCTAGTTGACCTCCAGACCTCTGATACTGATGAGAAATACAGGAGTTGTGTGTACAGAATTAGACAAAAAAAAACAACCATGCTGACCACATTTTAAGCAAACATGCCATTACCCAGACATGGTGTCATGTAGCCAGTGAGAACACAGTCATAGCCGCCCTGCTCCATGTTCCAGTCTACCGGGCCCTGCTCTTGATCTGAGGTGACATGGAGCTAGGAGGGTCTGAGGAAACGCGGGTGTCTGATTGTCAGCTATTAGCATCTTCTGTCATAGCACATTAAGGCTACCAGTAGCCTGTGGGGTTTCCCAGATCTGCCTTCCAAAAAGGGAGAATGCTAACATGGTTGTTACATATTTTTGGAACAAAAGGGTTACTAATCTGTAAGTGCAATTAGCTCCTTATTCATAGCACGCCCCTAATTTCACGTGTTTCTGTACCTAACACCAGCAGTCTTTTTCAGGGCCCTCCAAAAAGTAGTCCTGGACTTCATGTTGTCCTGGGGAATGAGGCCTGTGACCTGGATTCCATGGTGTCTTCCCTTACTTTTGCATACTTCCTCTCAAAGGTGACTTCCATTCACACCTTACAGTGAGCACATCAGTATGCCATCATTTCCTGATTTTATGGATAACAACTGAGTGATTTAATATTGCTAAATCTTTCATTTAATAGTGAAAAGATTTGTGGATCTTCCTATTGTCTAGTGAAAATTAATGATCAAGTGCTGCATTAAAATATATACTTGTGGTGGAGGTCAGCATCAACTGTTCATTCATCAAAATAGAGTGGTCCAGTCACAACTGTACATCATGAAATATTACATACTGAAGGTGTTCCAAGGATAAATGTGAACAGAATTAAAGGAGATATAAGTGGAAACTAAAAGGTACATAGGCAGGTTTGTGATTTTCAATCCTGACTTGCCACCCTCCATATTCTAGGTGTCCGGTTCTGAAAAGACCCCAGTCCCAGTTCTGAACATCCCACGGGCTGAATTTCCCCTGCGCACGGACAGTGGCTTCCTGTTGCGAGAGTGCGGCCTTACCCAGGATGCCCTGGTGTTCCGAGATGAAGTTGACCTGCATCGTCTTCACCGTGCTGGAAAGCTGGCTCTCACTCTGGTGGACCATAATGCGCTTCCCAGGTCAGAGGTCACGGAAAAGAAAATCACCCCTCTCTGCAGGAATGCCCCTCTATATTGTTCTGACTTGTCTCAATACTTCCCCTATTAGTATATAAGGAAATTAAGTTACTAAACATAAACACAAGACTGCATCACAGTAGGGAATATCTCTTATGGTAGTTTGACCTCACTTAATATTTGCATTTATGTTGAATTAAGTATGCATAAAATGTGATTATTTGTCTATGGCACTAAATTGGGATTTTGCCTCTTGGATTTCTCTAGTTGTCTTTGAACATCAGATGTATTTATCTGTAAGCCTAATGTAGCACATTCTAAATGTGCTACATTACATTGGCATGGCATTTTCATGCTTGTCTGCATGCAAAAATTTGCATTAATGTTACTGCTGATAACAGCAGTTAATTTATACACAGTAACTGCAGTCCTTTATATCATCTTCATCTTAATTTGACCTTTGTTTACCCTGTACCCTGAAATGCTGACATCTTTCAGGAGAATCCCTATTGTAAAGCAATAGCCGCTGAAGATTTGGAGCAGATTTTAGATTTAATTAATGCTTTAACACTTCCATTTGATCAAATTTAATTTCTGCTTTATTAACAGTTGGAAATAAGCACCAGTGCTGCTGCACTCGATCAGTTTTCATCAGTGTGCTTTTCCTCCGCAGTACTGACTGTGACCTGGAGGGTGCTGTTGTGGAGGTGATCGACCATCACCAGCTGGAAAGAATGCCTTCCCCCTCCTGTCTCGTTACCGTGGAGACTGTGGGCTCCTGTGCCACCTTAGTGACTGAGCGAATAATGCAGAAGGCCCCTGAAGTCCTAGACCAACAGGTGGCTCAGCTCTTATACGGTAATCGCCATGGCAGCAGTGTACACACTGCTCTTAGGGATGCTTGCACAATCAGTTTCTAAAGATAAGGTCAGATTTGTACTGTCGTGCTCAATATGTTACCTATTTTTTTGTGGATTAGACATTTGTTGATTCAGCCATTAATTACTTCACTGAACTTTATTTATAAATGAACTGGACTGATTCTTACTGTCATTCATTCAATCTTATTGATTCTGCATGCATTGTTATTACAATTGCATTGCAAACAGTTTCAGAGAAATGCCACACAGCTGCATTTGGTGTCCTGCAATCGGCCTGAGCAAATGTTCCTTCTACATCAGAAACACATCTGAGTGAAATTTCACAGACATTCTAACTGCTTGAGTTGCTTGATGCCTGCTTTCGTCTGACTACTGGTACCACTGTTACCTGCTGGTGTAATTTCAGTCCTGCAGGCAGCATTGGTAACCGCTGCTGTTTCACCTCTGTGGTGTGACTGTAGGCACCATAATCACGGACTGTGTGAACATGGCGCCAGAGGCAGGGAAGGTCACACCCAAGGACAGCAAGTATGCCGTCCTTCTGGAATCGCGCTTCCCAGACCTGCCACCAAGGGGCGCCCTCTTCCAGTCCCTGCAGAATGCCAAGTTTGATATTTCAGGTAGAACTGAAGGAGCTGTGTTTTACGTAGCTTTCCGGACTGACTTCTGGTATGAATGTGCGCATAATAAAGAATTTAATAGCTATGATTTATGCCCTAACCATGTGTCACAGGCCTTTCTACAGAACAGATGCTGATGAAGGATTTGAAAGTGGCATCGGGGGAAGGTTTAAAACTGGCCGTTTGTATTATATACATGACACTTGAGGTGAGTTCTCATGCTGTCTATGAGCTTGTTAATTAATTCTTACATCAGCGGTATGTTATGTACCGCTCACGTGGAACAGGTTGTGCTTAATCTCTAGTTCGAGAGATTAAATCGGTATGTTGGTCACACCTGTGTAATTTCCTACTAGACCATAAAATGGTGTCTGTGACCATGGCCAAATCAAACACGTTTCAGAATGCAGGAATGTCAGATTGCCTCATTATTTTGGCATTTACAAAGGATATTAATTATACATTTTGCGCTACAGTTCCCAAAAATAAAAGTATAAACAAATAAATTGTGATATTAATAAACAAATACATTCCAATGCACAGTTTACAGTGCATTTTAGCAGAAATACATATCAACAGTAAACAATAATCATCGTTTTTGATGCATTTATTATTTCATTTGTGTCAGTTTATTTTCTATGACATTTTTTCAACATTTCTACTTTGCTTCTTACAAAGTATAGTTTGAATAAAATGACTCAGACCTCAGATTGCATGCTTTAGATCAAGGGCACGTGTGTCCTCTCACAATGTTGATTTTCCACTAAATGAAATGGTCTGTTTGCCCGAGACAGAATAGGGATCATCACCTCTGACAAAAGTAATACTGTGATCATATATTCAAATCATAGCAATAGCTCTGTACACAAAGGGTTTCCAAACTTTATCTTGCACAGGGTTTAATGAAGACTGTTCTTTAAACTTTGACTCGTTGATAGATCATTATTTTATTCTGTAAGTTCATAAACATACTATTGTATTTTTGAAAGTGCTACCATCCATCTGCGTGGGGTTGGAGTCAGTGAGAAGTCTGTGATATTTGACTGGCACCATATGCATGTATGATTAACTGTTTTGTGGCAGGCTTTTCTCCAAAGGAGAGGCTTACAGCGGGAGCTTTGTGAGTTCTGTGACAGACACGGCTACAGCTTGGTCATCACCATGATGGTCTCTATCAATGAGAAAAAAGAACTGTTCCGCCAGCTGGCTGTCTACAGCTCCAGCACCATCTACAGGGAGGAGGTAATAACTACAGTCTTGGTGGCTGTTGTGTACAGCATGTTGGCTATTTATTTTAATCTCTATTAGGCGTTTAAGAGTATGATATTATAAAATGTGTCACTACTGTGCTCTCTCACCTTAACAATTGGCACGGTATGTGAGAAAAGCTTTTCATCACAAGACAAGATATATACTGTGGTTAATTGAGCATTTATTCCATTCATATTGTAAGGATTCAGTACAAGGATTATTAAAGGTCTGAGATGTCCAATTAGGCTGTTCTGAGGGTACTGTTGAGCATTCAGATATGAGAACATCCATTTTGTGTCATTACTCCTTATGTAAAAAGTGCTGTTTGAAATTTACTGTTAATTCTATCTTTGTGGGAATGAATAGCATATTGGATTAGTATTACAGTATACCTGTCAGTGTGCATTAAAAGCTATACTTTTATTCAAAATGTGAAGTAATTGCTGGTGAATCTTTAAAACTCCATAATTTATGTGTTATTTATAGAGATACGCTTTAGAGGAACAGTTCTTGACCTTTTTTTCCTGGGCTCTAGATGAGCCGAGCTTTGGAGAAGGCCCACAGCCCCTGCTTGAACCTGTCTCCAATGTGCAGCCCTTGTGCCGAAGTCAAGGCCTATCTCCAGGGTAACGCACTGGCTTCCCGTAAAGAAATTATGCCTGTCATCAGGGACTGTTTGAAGGACTGGGGGAGGAGATCGGTGCATTGCAGTAACCCAGAGGACCTGGGGGAGTTGGAGGAGCAGTTCGGTTCCTCCTGCGGCCCCGTCACAGATGATGAGTCCCGGGCCCGACCCGGCACAGCCTCCCGGCGTTACCGGCTTTTTGCAGAGGAGTCTGGGGTAGAGGAAGACTCCCTCGTGCCTCCTACCCCCATGAACAGCCTGGTGGAGGGCTGCCCCCTGGACAGGGGCCTCCCCAGTGTGAGTGCCGAGGCCGTCCTGGAGAGGTTCAGGGAAGTGACCGATGAGGCACGCACAGAGGACAGGCCACCACGCGGGCAGTGATTGGGTGAGAGCTAGCCACACCCACTGCTGCCTCCTGAAACATCCTGCTCTAAACAACTTTTATTACCTAAGAGCATTCAGACTGGAATCTTGCCTCCAGTAGTTTCCAAAGCGAGGATGTTCCGAAGCATGTTATTGTAGCGTAAGAAAAATTGAACTGCCAGAAGGAAAAACTATCCCACAAAAAATGCAATGCTCTCATAGTGAAAAGTTAAGTGTACCACAAAGACAGTATTTCTGCCACATAGATATTTGTCAGGTGGGTCTTCATGAAGGGGTGGATTTTGTCCTGATGGGCATTAGCCCCATGGTAAGCCAAGGAGCTGTATATCTGCTCTCCAGGAGTGCTGTTCAGACAGATGGATTTAGCAGCTCGAGTCTGTGCTACACTTTGAAGCACTGAACAGTTACTGAAGCAGGATGTCAGCAGTGACCCTTCTCTGCGTGTGGTGATGAATGTTTAACTGGTTCTCACTTCCTTGCTGCCTCATCGTGCATGATCTGAGCACTGGCTGAATTGGGCCAGTTGACAGGGATTGTGGGTTCCAGGGCTGCTGGGGCAAATTCCCAGTCCCGGGACAAAATTTTATTTTTATATTATTCCCGGGCCTGGGTTAATAATATTTATCACAAGTTCACAGGCCGTTGGGCCTGCCCTCCTCCAGTGCCTGGGACAGCGTACCTGGTTGTCCCCCCTTGACAGCGACCCTGGTGGGTTCCAAGAGGTTCTGAACTCAGATTCAGCAAAAAAATCTCTTTCCCTGATTCCTTTCTCACTCTCCTCAGTAAAACAACCCTATCTCTTTCACATGAATAGGAGTTCCCTTTGCTGAGCTGTTTGATTGACAGATACAGCTATAATGGGCCTGTATAAGCAAGTGAGTTTGGGCTACTGTGATTAGAAGCACTGCTTACACACTGTTCCATACATAAATAAATTATTTGGACCCCTTGCATGAAGAATTCATCAGTATTTTATACCTAATATTGAGCTTGTTTGATGTGTATATTTCACTTGGATAGGTTTTATGTCGCTGACGTGATGAATTGAGACTTCATTTTTGAAAGTATCAGTGAGTGAGGTAACACTATAAAAGCAGTATAAATGCTACCCTGCTGGAGTTTGGATCAGTAAGACACTGATGCCACTTTCCTGTCCTACCATCTATGGTCTCAGTGTTTTAGTTGTGGTTCTCTCAAGATTTAAGTTCTTGCTACATATTGTATGCTTTAGTTAATGTCAACTAACCAGTATATTGTTAGAGTAGACATTTCTATCAATATAAAGTGAAGCATTTAGACTTTTGTTAAAGCTTGTGATATTTAGTTACATAGAGTGCACTACAGAGTGAAAGTGTAGCATGCTTATGCGAGATATGCATAATGTTTCTTAAACTTACAAGGGGTGCAGGTACATATCTTCAGTGGTCGTAGGGGTTAACTGAGGAGCAGTTCAAATAATTAAACATTCTGTAGTGAAGCTGAAGGGTCAGGCTCCATGCAGGTGAGTCTGACTTAATGCCCTGGGCTGGAAGGATATACAAATATGTTAGACGCTTAACCACACTGTGTTATTGGTATATGAGAATTATTTTTTACCACCATTGTTTACAGCCATATACCCAAGAATAATGTCTCAGGCATCTGCTTACCAGGTTTGATTTTGATATGTGAAGTAGCTCAAATAGTGTATATAATTATTCTGAAACAACCTGATAAAATGTAATTGTAATATTATGATGTTCTTTTTAAGTTTCGATGCTTGATTGTTTTAATTACTGAATAAATATATAATTTATTACCAATCCTTTATAGTACAGTATATCAAAGCATGATTTATCTTGATTGAGCTGGATTCTGAGTGAAGGTACTGAAAGAATATGTCCTCAGTAAAATTGCATTGATGTACACTTCTTATGTAATTTTGTGTTAAATTGTTTTTTTTTTTATATTGATGCCTCATACATTTATACAATGATAATGAACACACTGATTAACGTCCTGTCTTCTACGTTGTTTAAGTGGCTACATGGACACATGTTCTATTATCCATTGTTTTTCTTCAAGATAAACAACCCATTGGTAAGGCTCCATCCACACACAGTAGTTTTTAAAGGGTCTTTGATATATTTGCAGAAACTACATTTGCATTGTGGAACATTTATTTGCATGCTGGACATTAGTACACTAAGCCTCACTAAAGAACCTTGGTCCTGAAAGTATGTGGTAGATTTACGTAAACATATTTGAAAAAATATATATGCGTATCAATCCAGCAATTTGCACACAGATTCCTTGTTGTAATCTGTTATGACTTGAGGTATGTAAAGGTGTGATCTTTTATCTTTTATACAACAGTTGGAAGCAGGAAATACAAATTGAGTATTTGGGCTGGTCTAGAAGGAAGGTAGGTTTTCAGAAGAAGGTGGTGCCTAAGGAGGAAGTATTTAATAAATGGAAGGTGGCAATCAAACAACATTTCTTCTTCTTTTTTTTTTGTTGAAAAATCTAAATATTTGTCACGTGCATGGCTTCAATACATCCATTGGGGGGCAGCCTAGTTAAACGTGATTGATTCAACAGAAAATATTCTGTTCAAAAGTGAGCGATTAGTATTCGGTCGAGTAATTTAAAAATTGCTTACTTTAGTATTTTATGCAGTTTTTCTTTTTCATGGTGATGAAAATGATTCTGTTAAGGTCACATGTTCGCTCACTTGGAAAGACTCCAAGTGAGAGAATGTCTGTACAGGCGATGTTCTCTCTCACTTGGAACGGCTTCAACTACTTTCTGTTAAATTGGAAGAAAACCAGTTTGCTGTGACTTCAAAAATCTACAATCAAGACATTGTATTTCTTTCCTGAAATTAATTTTAATTCACATCTAAAAATAAAGTTAGTGAGTAAATCTTTCATTAAAATAACTGCTGTCTTTTTGTTGTCTTTCTGCTCCTGGTGAATCCATCTCAATCCTTACACAGTAATAATACAGCAGGGATGGTGTAGGCACATGTAGCATCGAAGTGCTGAGACTGCCTTGTTCTATAGTACTTTTACAGTACTGATATGATCTGTGAGCACAAACAATAAAATAATTCATATGGTTCTGTAGTGCATCTATTGGAACCTAAGACTGTTTTGCGGTTGTACTTTAGGACCCTGAGGGCATCTGCTGATCTGGCATCTGCCTCCTTCCTCTCTGCTGAGTGTGTTGTTGTGGTTGTGGGAGAACAAGGCTACCCAGGTGAGCCCAGCCAATCGGGAACAACCGAAGCAGGTCTCAGTGAAATGCGGTAGAACCTGTAGGGACAGAGAGGGTGAGTTCACTGACAGATATAGAAACACACTCACAGAATCACTGACGTGGAGGGCCACTGTGAAGGACCAGTTCACTTACCGTGAAGGAAAACTAGAGAAATTTCCTTTATGTATTTCCCTATTCTGGGACCCATTTCAATCTTGCTTTTGTAGTGAAGGCCATGGGATCTTACACAGACCAGAGGGACCAGTACGTGCTCAATAGGTAAGTCCATCAAAGAGTAATTGAGCAAATTTGTATAGAGTTTTTTGTATAGATGTTTTACAGCAACATTTTATTACAGCTTGTGTGGTGTGTGGGCATACATGTTGGTTTAAAAAGATGAAAATACATTTTTGAGGACCCAATCACTGCTTGGTTTCAGCATCTGAAGGACATGAATTGGACACTGCAGTTCACAATGAAAACAAATATCGACTTTGATATGGTGATTTGTCAGTGTTGTTGAGGTCAGAGTCACATCTTGTGACAAAGTCACACAGTTCTTTCTTCAAAAGCCACTGAATAGAGAAGTGAGAAATGAGAAAACACAGCCTGCTATTGTGTAACTGGATCAGTACAGAGAGACAGAACTTGGTCATTTAAGGAAGGGTTGGCTCAACTGACTTCCTGAGCTCCAATTGAACGTTACTCTACTGATACTGCCGGCTCAAAAGCCATCAAGTCACTACTGTCTAATTTCGCTTCTAATTTCTACATCTGTCCTTCTTGCAACAAACAATGAATACCACAATTTACAATGATATCTCACATTATATATCAGCCAACACTAATAATCTAAGCCAACAATATGGGTTGATTGGTCAACCGTATTTCTGTTAACTGTGGGGCAGCAAGATTGCATTTTTCAGTTGCTGACACTGAAGAGCTTTCGAGAACAACTCCTTTGACAATGGCACTGTGTCTTCAGTTACATTGTTGGCAGCACGATTTTTCTCAGAGTACTAAATGGCATACAGCACTTTGCTCTGTCTGCTGTATACACTGGTTTCTGATGAAACGACTCATCCCCATGCTGGACCACACAGAACAATAACAGTGGCTGTCCACCTGTGGACACCACAATCACGTCCATCGCACAGTGAGACATCTGTGACTTCCTTCCCATCAGCCCTCTGTGATTGTGTGCCCTCTTTCTCATACTGTGATCCATGCCTTGTATTTTTTTTACCTGTGTCTCCATCCTAGATCTTGTCTCGACAAGAGGGGACTTTCATTTAACATTCCACAGGCATCCAAGACCAGTGCTGTTTAATGAGTGGCTGTCTAGCTGGATGTTCATTAGCAAGGTCTTATGATCACAGCACTCCCCTCTATTGCCAATAATGACTTAGGTGGAGGCAACAAGAGAAATTTCAGCAGACAGCTGCCATCACAAGATCGTATTACAGCTGGATGGAGGACAACATACTGTATACATTCCTTGTTGGGCTAAAATGAGAGCCTCACAACAATAGAAGTATTGTCCCATTTTTCTTTTTTTGGTGCAAATTTCACCATCACAGACAAGTATCTGGATCAGGCCCCGAATGGCATATTACCCCAAAACAGGTGCATTTCACTGGCGCTGTAATGTGTAATGCATGTATTCACTCTGCTAGAGCTGATACAACCAAATGAGTCTACATATAAAGCAAGAAAATGTGTTCTCTGTATTGTGGTATGTGAACTTGTGCTTCCGAATAGACTTGTGATTTGATCTATGAAACAGGGTGTACCTCAGCTAAAATTCCATAAAATGTTCCTCCACCAGGCCCAATCTTTGTTAAGCCTGTTTTTTAAAGTGAGGAATCTGGAGAGCTGCAGTGAGTATAATGATTTTCAACAGTCAAACTGATTTGGCGGGATGCTATGTTTTGAAAATCATCAGAAGGATCCAAAAGAGCAGAAGTTGGCAAAACTTCATATTTCAGTTTCAGGGTAAGGCTCTTTACGAAAGTGAAGAGAACTGACAGTTCTGCTTCATCATGGTCTAATGACGTACTATACATACTTTCATGACCTGATTTCAGACCTGTTTGGAGGTGTAACGCTGACAAGAACAGTGCATCAGCAGCATCACAAATTAGGGAGTGCCAGGGAAAGGACTGAACAAAACCAAACTAGATTTTCAGGTGCTGAGTTCCATGTACAGTTCACACATAAGAATGCGCTGATGATTGTATGACATGCCATCTTTTCTATTCTTATGAAAAGCATGAAAAGCATTAACAAACTGGCAATAAGTACAAATTAATAAATACAGTCTGCTAGATGAATCCTTACAGGACAAAGAAATACAGAAATACAGCCACACCCATTCTTAAATGAAATAGAATACTGCCCCCAGAATGGACTCAAAATGAAGAGTGAATACCCCTTCTTGTGTTTCCAACTTAGGTACTCCTATTCCCTGAAATTGAGCACTACTCAGCTTTTAGAGTGGAGATATTCAGTATGATAATACGGCATAATATACAGTGGCTTTATTAGCCACTCATAAAATATACTTGATCTTAGCTGCACTGTAGAGCATACCAAAAATTACATGATCGTATTCACCTGGGTAATGTGAAATTATAAAGGGCAGAACTTTATTTCAGTTCCTTAAGTCTGAAATGTATGGATTAAAGAGAAAATTCAATGAAAATACAGTGTGCTCCTAGTTACTCACTGGACTACTACAGGGGAAAAAATAATTGTTTTATTTGAGTGTGGTGCAGTCTCTTCAATACTGTGTAAACCACTGGACAGGAAAAAGCAGAAGTCCATATTGTGGAGGCATGTTTATGCTTATAATGAGGTAGTTTGATATCAAAGTGTTTATACCCACCATGGCTTTGTCATCTGACATGAATTATATTAACTTTTCAATTTCAATTTCATTCAAATGACTTTAAGTTGCAATTCAATGGCACTGTTTGAACAATAATTTAGCTGGCAGTTTCATAGCCATGATGAGCTGGGGCTTGTCTTATTGTTTTGCACAATCTGTCCCAACTGAGGTTATTGTTGAAATAAAAGAGCCCAGTTGTTTCTTCACTTTGTGGTTAATTCATGAGCTGGTATAAACCCTGCCCCCGGGCTATATGCAATGTAGCCGGTTCATTACACAAGAAAATCTGAGAATCGCTGAACTATACAGCGGGCGGGGGCCTTTCAAGAGAAACCTCTTCTCTTGCTGCATGGCAGATCTTTATGCTGTTGTAGACTTGCGACTCCATTTGCTAATCGACATAACTATTATTAGGGAATAGGGATGTTTCAATGGAAAATCGTTTGTCCTGAAATAGATGAATTACTGCATATGTTTGTATAATTCCCTCCTTTTTAAACAATAATGACAATACATAGTAAGCTGCAGTGGACGCGACTGGGTATGCAAGAATTCACTTATTACATGATTTGTTTGCAACTTTACATCGCACAATAATTTTCGTACAAAGAGGCTACATATGCTGGCGTATGTAGGTTGTTATTATTACTAAGTTGTGTAAATACAGGCGGGTCAGTGCAGCTCATGGGTCCCTCGCCGCACTATGTTCATTTGGGCGTTGTAGAATGGCCACCTCACCTTTCAGGTGTAGCGAATATTGTTGTCACTGCGAATGCAGCCCTCTCATTGGCTGCGAGCTGTATCTGACTCTCCCGGTTTCCAGGAGTGCTAACCTCCGTCGAGCGAGTTAAAAAAAACAAATAAAAGAAAATATGTCTGACACGCTGTAAAGCATTATACCACCAAACAATACAGGTAACGTAACAAAAAAGTTTATTGTTTTAATCGTTCTGTGGGTGGGTCTTTCTAACTTTGAAAAGGATGTGAAACGATGTGATGTGTGTGCTTTGTTTTTTAGCGCATGTGAACAAAACCAAAAAAACGGACTACTTCCTTTTGTAGAACAGTACATAAAATACTGAAAGTAGAGCCGATTGGGACAGGTTGACGCGCACTCCTAGTCTCATTGCGTATGCTACTCAAATGTAAGAAAAACCACATCATTTCGTGGGCTTCCTCACATGGATATTGTATGTCGGCTGAAATTACTACTAATTAAAAGATCACAGATATGAAATAGAAACAGAGGACAACTGATGTTTTTAGTATAAAACTCTTACGGACTGTGTCGTGGCATTTTAGACAGATTTTCTTGTTATCATTTAGATACACGAATTGATTCAAGCCACTAGAAGTAGCACACGCTTATATTGTGTGGCAGCAAACATTTCACTGTTTACTGCTATAAGGTAATTTGGCATCCATTGATGTTCTTTAACAATTATTGTGGAGTAGCTACACAGATAACGACACACCGAAATGTAGGGAGTTTTTCCTGATTAATGCTTCATTATGAAATTTAATAAAATATTTATGTATAGCCAAATATCATGCTTTTAACGTGTTCGTTGATTTCTGACCTTCTGAAGCCATCTGTGCTGAGGAACACCCTGAAATATTCGGCCTGCCTAATTGAATCGATAAGCCTTGAGTATTTCAAGGCTGCCTGCAGTGTTTCCAGTGTGGAGATGAACATTCAAAGTTGATTTAAAGTGGATTTGGCTCACAGTTGTATCACTTCACTGTTGCTTCACCTTCATGTGTGCAGCCAGTAAGACTCCTTTTTAAAGTGTTTGTCTATGCTGATTGTTGTGTGGCTGCTGGCAGGTTTGACTTTCAAGCAGAGATGGTGGAGTGAAATAATGGCGGACTGAGGACGCACACACAACAGCAGAATAGGCACAAGCTGAACTGTTCCCTCTATTCTGTACTGAGTGTATGTGTTTTGTAGGAGCAACTTGTAAGAGAAACACGAGTGGGCTTGAGGACTTCAAAAGAAGAGGCTCTAAATATTGGGCTCAAAAGAATATATAAATGAACTATGCTATGAAGTTTGTGGACATCACACCTCTATAAGTGCATCTCTGCTGTCTTTGCAGCTCTTTAAAACAAGTGTGTACAACATGTGTATGATCATATGCACGGCAAATTTGAGTTAGCTGTGCAACTTTTATCAAACGATTTGTGTTTGCTCTAAGCAGTTGTGCCTTTGGGTTCTGTTGACTCTGATCAATGAGTCAGATAGGGTGGACCCCGTCTACAAGAGTGATATGTTGCAGTGTGTCAGAATGAAACCCAGGCTTTTTTTGCATAGTGTTCTACAAAGTTGCTCAGTCTGTCTTGTGAGGGTGCCTAGTTTTATGTGCTGTAAGCTCTGACCACGGCGTCCATGTTTAGATTACACTTTATTTAGCGGTTCTAAGATGGCTCCTCCTCTGAGCTCTGACCCACATGTGTTTCTCCCAGCAGCCCGGAAGGCAGAAAGACTCTGCCTAACTTTAAGGACATGGAGCTGAGAGAGGAGTGGCAGGATGAAGAGTTTCCCAGGTCAGAGGCTATTACTGACCAGATAATTCACAATAGACTTCTAGCCCATTTGCCAGCTAGGATTCGACGGTGCTCTTAGGCTCCTGCAAACCCAAGTGATCTCAAGTCCTTCAGTAAAATCAGTTTTTTGAAAAGTATCATGTAAGGTAGGGACTTATTTGTATAAAGCAGCAAGATATATAGCACACATTCAGGAGTGCTTTCTTTTGAGTTTTAGTTTAGTGTTTTGCTTTTATTTTAAACTGAGCTGATCTCTCAGGACAACTGGATACATTTTCTAACATGTTTATTTAATAGTCAGTGGTGCTGCAAATATTAAACTAAGCAGCATGCAGGCTTCAGCTGTAAAACACTGTAAATAATGTGTAACTGAAATTTCTTTTTCTTTTTAGGCCACTTCCAGAATATGCTCATGGCCCGGAGGATGAGCTGGATGCTCCTGCTGCAGAGACAGGCAGACCTGGTAACTCATTTTCTTATATTTGCTAGAATAAAATTCTGTTTTATTAAAGTTAATGCTTTCTTAAAAAGAATATTTACACTGACTTCAGGTTATTTTATGATGAAGAACTAAGAATTAAAGGCACTTACAGCGCTATTAACAAAATGGTTTCATTTGACAAATAAAAAGCTCTTTGGTAAAACTTCATGTTTGGGTGGACTATGTCAATTGTGAATTTCCCCCTATTACAGTGAAGTTATGCACTGGTTGTACTTGTCCAAAGACATGGATGGAAATTCATTTATGGATTAGAGCTGCGTTAAATGCATTGCAGCACATCCCAGATAATACCTGTGTCATGCAAAAACATTTACCTCTAAAAATCTGGCACGGCAATGGCATTTCCTGAATAGATAAGGATGACAGAGTAATCCTGTAGTGAAGAACTAGTCTGTATTGGGGGGGTCTGATGGCTCTTTGTCGGTGTTGGCAGTCCCTCCCAGCAGCCTGGCGCTGTCTGGAAGCAAGCCCAGGAAGAGGCGCCTGGCGGCCCCCAGGATGATCCTGGGTCTCGACCAGACCGACTCCCTGATCTCGGATGAGTTTGCGGCGGCCGCCCTCTCCACCTCCCCCGAGGACGACATGGAGCTGGACATAAACCTGGAGGCCCTGGAGACGCCTTCCGACAGCGAGTCCTGCAACTTCCCCGACAGCGCGCACGAACTGGAGTGGGAGGGTAACGGATCTTTAAAAATCCTCTTTTCGGTTTGGCTGCTAGGATAATTTTTTTTGTCTTTTCTTTATGAGGCTATTTCTGTAGTGCGTTAATCGTGCCTCTGCTGTTCTGATGTGATTTCCATAAAAGGTCATCTTGTGTGTTTGTGAGGCTTTAAGTGTTGAATTGGGGCTTATGTGCCTGGGTTAAGAATGTGGCGATTGTGACCCTGAATTCGTCCCTCTGGCAGATGACCTGCCCCGGATGGACAGCGAGGAGGACAGGAAGGTCAGCACACCTGTTACAGACCAGGTGGAGATGGACATGGACCAGGTGGACAAAGAGGGCCGCAGGTGGCGCCGGTTCAGAATCGCTGGGCAGGAGGTCCGCGTCAACATGAGTGTGCTGGAGCCCTACCTCCAGGTGCTGTCCCATGGGGGTGAGTTTGGGATGAGCGTCACACAGACTAGGAGGGTTGGGGTGAGAATGAAACTTTGCACTCCTATACAAATGCATGTGAAAGTTGTCCAGGATAAAGGATAGTGGGATGGTCTTTAGAAACATCACTGCAGTTGAATTGCATTGTAAACCAGACTGTTTATTTTAGTGGCACTGTTATTCTCAACATTAGCTTTTACTGCAAGGAACAATACTCTCATCATTAGCAAAGCAAATATGTAGCTTTCCATTCAATGCTCATGAAGTGTGGTGTATTCATTAGGAACTGGGCTTGTACTAATGATGCTATTCAGATTCAGATTTATGGTGGGACAACTAAACCAAGGCACCAGAACTTAATCCAAAACTATTAATACTGCATATCTGGATCTACATAAACCATTACTGCTACGACCACCTCTGCTTATTATTATGACTGTTAAAAAAGAATAGCGAGGGGAGAGGAAGGGCCTCACATATAAAGTTGGCGGAATGATAATTTCGACTTTCTGGTTTACATCTGAAGGTACTGTTTCCTGGTTGTCATCTTTAAATTAATAAAACTCGAATTATAAAACTTGTCCTTAGGATCCACCACATGTCGTCTCATTTATTCCAGGTTACTATGGGGATGGAATGAATGCCATCATCGTGTTTTCCTCCTGTTATCTCCCGGATAGCTCCACTGAGCACTATGAATACGTCATGGAGAATCTCTTCAGGTAGTGTATCTACAGCCAGGCATTCAGCACCAACAATTATCATACTGAACCAAGCCCGCGAAGCTGAAGGGCATAATTATCAATTATAATAACAATTTCAAATGGTTCGGCAGTCAACGGAAGCATTTTATGCATGCATTTTTGTTTTCAGAAATACTAATTGGATCCCCACCAAATTCAACTTGTTTATAGAAATACTATTACAATTTCTTGCATGTGCAGCACATTCTTTGACTGACAGCAGTTACAGTAGAACCTTCCGGGCACAATGTAAGCTCTTTGTGTGGATGGATGTTGGGCGCAGGTACATTGTGGGGACCCTGGACCTGATGGTTTCGGAGAACTACGTGATGGTGTACCTTTGCGGAATGGCCCCCCGAAGCAAGATGCCGCCGATAAAATGGCTGCGTGAGTGCTACGTGACCGTGGACAGGAGGTGAGACACGATTCCGCCTGATCCTGATAGGAGAATGGCACTCCAAGCACTGCGGCAGTGTTTTATGTAGAACTTCACTGAGCATCGACCCCACAGTCACCAAATGATGGGAAAGATTTTTTGGAAAAGAAGTAGCACACAGGGTCGGGTAAAGTTACCTAGTTTGGCTATCATCCTTGGAATCAATACTTGCATATAAAATGTATCATGGGATCCCTTACATTTTCTTCAGTAGATACTCTTTTATCAAAAGTCTTCATTTCTTTTTAATAACCAGGAAATATTTTTAATCAATTTATGGGGTCTTAAGCTAGGCATGATAAAGGTGAAATAAAAAAAAGAAAGATCTTTCCTAACCAACACAATTGCCATCTAAGTAATGTAAAAGCCAAAATACATTTCCTCCCGGTCATTTCCTCCCTCTGCATGTAAATGGAATTTGTATACAAATATTTTTTGTTAGTGTCCTTGGTCAATTAAACAATTAGACACACCCTTAATGCAGGCTCATACTTAAGCTGTATTTATCTATACATGCTAAAATGGTTCTGTTTTAATGTGTGAATTTATATCCATATTAGCAGATCACTAGCTTTGTGCTAAGAGGCAGAAGGGACATGACTGGCTTCTCAGTGCCTTCTGAGGATTGAAAATGAACAGAAAAGTATTCAGACTTGTCTACTGTTTTTAAAAAACAATAGCAGCTTTAAAATAGAATGGAAACTACTTCAGTGGTTAAAGGGAAATTTCTGTGTGCCTGCACAACCATTAAAGTATGCTTTAAAGTTTTTTTTTGTTGTGATATCAAGTACCTGTTCATGGGCAATGGAGTATAACAAGAGGAAATGTCACTTACTGATAACTACGTGTGACATTCTTTTGGTAGGAAATGGATATTTTTCTTCTGTGAAGATAAATTTCCTAATTTTCTAGATAAATTTCTGATGAATCTCCTTCATTGCATTATGCATGCCTATGAATTATGCATTTTTATTTGTAACTGAAGAATTGTGGAACAACCTCTGCACATATTTGACACTTGATATGTGCAGTTCCAAAATAGGCCACAAAAGGGCGCTCAAGTCATCACACTAATCCTTTCCCCACTCCACTCATGAATGCTTGGTTTGAATGGGAGTGCCAGAGAAACGTGAGGGATTGATGCTTGGCAGTTTCTCCCTCTGAGCCCCCAGTATGAAATATGACAGGAATGCTGTGATAATTCATTGCCTGTTAGGGCTGCTATCAGAAGGGAACTGTTCCTATTTAACATTCCTCAGATAACCCACTGACTCCAGACTGTAGACTCCAGTGTTACAGTCAGGGTGTGTGTGTGTTCACCCTATACATATATAGGCTTATGGAGAGACCTAGCTCTTTGTGAGAAGCTATATCATCTAAAAGCCAATGATGCAAACTCTGTACTAACCTAGTTAAAAGCACGCATCATGGTGCAGTGGCTCAGGTGAATTCTGATTGTTAAACAGGGTTGTGAAAAAAGCTAAAACTTGGAGCATCAAAATGACAATTAAGGACACTCTACTGCATATTTCAGTGCATGTAATTGCTCTGCCGTCAGTAGGTCTTATCGCTGTGACTGCACGTTTGCATTTTCCTTATAAAGGCTGCTCAACCCCAGCTCACTGTACATGCCTTTCAGCGCTGACCACCATAACACATAACCATTTCATAACAGGAGATGGTTATATGCTTGACCTCATGCTCCCCATCAAATTTAAAATGAATACTCAATGACACGGTGCCTTATTTGTTTCATATTTGCAGTAAATTAAGTTCAAATTATATAAAATTCAGTAAAATGCTGGAATGTGGATATAACATTTAGCAAATAATTCTCAGTATTTCAAAACAATCATCCACAATCATCCGTGTGTCAAAATAAATTTTTTCACGGTTCTTCCCCTCAAATGATTTGTACTTGTTTGACCCATTGGTCACCATTGGCGACAAGAATGAGGCTCGAGGGTGATGTCATGCTTAACTGTGCTGTGGGAAACTTATCTCTATCATTTCGAGTCTGCATGCAAACACCAAGGCTCCTGGCATTTTGGAGGCCGTTCAGGGCAGCAGTGACAAAATGGTCTTCAGACATTACCTCATGAGTCCAGAGAACAGAATGCAACTGGAGCTTGAATTAAAGTGTTATATGTGTTTAGGACACCACAGCTAAGAATTCCAAGCTCCCAACTGCTTTGATATGGGTAAGACTTTTAGAGATGGACCACATGCTAGACTCTGTCCCTATGGAAGGACGAGAATGAGATGTGAGATTAGTTACTGAACAAAGATGAATTATTTTGTCTTATTAGAGAGAGAGTTGTGGTGGCGATGGGGTCACTTCAGGTGAAAAAAGGTTTAACGCAAGTTTAACTCTGCTGGTGTGAAATGGACACCTGGTGAGGTTCATGATGTCACATCTCAAGCCCCTGCATGACGGCTGCTTTTGATGTGGAGCGTCTGGCAGCTTCAGCTCCAGGCTTTGCCCCCTCCGTTCTGTTTGGGTGAATAATGATGACAGTCCAGCAGTAACTCCCAGTCACACGATTGCCATGGTGAAATCAGGGTGTGGGTGTTCAGGTTAGGCCAGACAGTGGTGCCTCTGATGTGTCATTCGACACACAGTGTTGAGTCACTGTTTTGTTAATGTTCTCTGTTAGAGTGAGGTGTGCTCAGTATGTCAACTTCATTGAACTAAAAGCAGCCTTTTCTTTGAATAATTCCCATAATCCTTGCTGCCAGCCCTCTCAGTTGAACCTCCAGTGCACAGCACATCCTCCTATTATTGGCTTTTCCATAATAATCATTTATTAGAACTGCTCCATCAGTCTCAGTTTTAGACAGGCCCCAAGGCACTCTTATAATCCAATAATGATGTTGCAGATTAATTATGCTACCATCCAGAGTGGTTTCATTAGTACAAATCATCCTGGTTTGTGGAAAGTGATTCACAGGTCTGGAACTTGTTCACTGAAGAGTGAAGAGTGAAGTTGCTCATAAATGCTTAAATTGAGGAGGGCAGAAGCTTCAGTTGCCCTGGTCTTTGTGTCCCCCTCTCTCATGCCTTTCTGTCTTTCTGGTCCAGGTTGAGGAAGGATCTGAAAGGCCTGTTTGTTGTTCACCCTACCTGGTATATCAAAGCGCTGATCACCATCGTCAAGCCATTCATCAGGTGCGTAGCCCAAATGCCCCAAACGGTGCCAAATAAAAATACTTTGAATGGTCTGCTACACAATAGGATGGACTCGGGAGATGCAAATGACCAATGGCCTTGTGGCTTGGTAGCATAAATGAAGCTATAAAGAGCTACCAGCCTTGTCTGTTCGGAAGAGAAGCTGTCATATGTGTTTATGAGTGTATGTGAGAGAGATGTTTTACTCAAACATGCTCCACAGCTCACTATCTGGATCATTTAGCTCCTATGCTATGACAACAAATTCTTTTCATGTGGAAAAGGAACAAATTATATGAGATTCCAGATAATACACTTGTATTAAATTCCCATGACTGCTAGAACATTGCAGAAACTTCAATATATTATAATATTGGATTATAATACATTATATTATTCACTGAAGTGTAATGTTTTAGGGAAATTTCAATATGCCTTGTCATGAAGATAATTCAAATGGCAATGCAATATATTTCAGTGTGTTTGTGTTGTTGGTAATTGGTAATCCTGTGTCTTGCAGTGTGAAGTTCAGCCGGAAGTTGCGCTTCATTAACAGCCTGCTGGAGCTTCAGCAGTTCATCCCGATGGAGCATGTCCAGATCCCTGACTGCATCCGACAGTGAGTTACTGGGCTGCCTGGGATATACGTACGAGAGAATAATTTTCAAATATGCTAGACGAAGAAAGCAACGTTTAAAGTGTCCACAAAACTTTGAAGAAGCAGGGAAAGCACCTTCAGTACAACTGAACTTTTAACTGACGTATGCTATGACAACACATTACTTTTTCTGGAAAAGTTTGACCATATGTTTATACCTGTAAAATTTGCATATTAAAAAAATCTCCCAAGTGGGGTGTGGTAGTAGTGGCACTGATAATAAAAAGGGCAATGCTTCCCAGCACACTCTGCTTTTACAGTCACGAGACATATTTCTTCACAACTATGGGTGTGGACAAAGGTGCTCTCAAGAAAAGACAAATCACAAGAAATGGCTTATCCATGGAACATTTCCAAAGACAGGAATAATCCACCAGCAACAAAGCGCAGTCTTCTCTGAGAGCACCCCCCCTCCCCACCTCCAGGCACCTTATCCCCAAGCTGAATCACTTTCATATTTTCAAATGTGTTTTGCATGCATTTACCTGTCAAGCGAGTGCTCCAAAGCAAAGCCATTGTTTGCGCTTTGTTTTACAGGTTTGACAAGACGATGAATAGGTGAATCGCCCTCATCATCTCCCTGTAATATAATGTACATAAGGACTGGAGAGCTGGGAAGAAGTGTGGGCGAGGCTGGGAAGGCTAGTGCAAGCATCCAGGCCTACAGTGTGGGGTCACGGTTTCACAGCACCAAGGGCTGCCTTGTACAGTATAGGGAGGTTGAATAGTGGCACGAGGGACAGCGTGTGATGACACATATAGTATATCCCAGTTATTTGGTGCAAGGGAGGAGGTCTGTTGAGGTATTTTTATATAATGATGCCACTCAATACCACAGGGTAATAAAGGCAAACTCTATGCCCTATTCGTTGGCGATAGCCATGGTTATCAGTCTGTATGACGGTGTTGATTAAGGGTCTCCGCAACACTGCCAGGAAGTTCAGCACTGGCAACACAGATCTTTTCTACTGCCAGTGTTCTATTTAATCTTCCTGCATCCAGTCAAATAGGAATGGAGATTTCAATTGAGAGTTTATTGGAAAGGGAAAGACATGAACATTGGGAAAGAAGTTTTGTCAGAACAGGCTCTAGCAGTTCAGCACTTTTCCAGTCCGTCACAGCGAGCTGATTGATGTTTCAGAATGAGCTCATTCTCGCAGCACCCCACACATCTCTCGTCACCAAACGCTGCCTGAACAGAACGGACGCCCTCCCTCCCCGTGAGGAGGAGCTACACGACATCGGCATTGTTGCGTAACTACAGTGAGATTGATGGGTGCGATATTGCTAAAATCAATGGGAATGCCTAATTACTGGTTGGGTGAGCAATGCGAGCTATTATTGGGCAAATGGACTATTATAAGGCAGACTGTCTGTTATAACAAAAACACTATTTATTCAGGCACTAAGTGCAAGTGTCAAGACCACCTTGCCCTTGTGATTGAAGTTTGTATTGTCTTCAAAAATGCATTGTATCATATTTTGACTTTAAAACATGTTTTATAATGTACAACTTAACATTAAATTCATGGCATATCACTATGTGCTTTTAGGGAGCAGTCTAGAGAACAGTATGCAATGAAATCTTATTGTAAACCTAGCAGCAAATGCAGAAGAAACTGTTCATGTTCTGTCCACTTCTGTAAGCAAAAGCCATTTTATTGCTCCTTGTCAGTGCAAATATTTATACAATGTTAACAGATGGACAACCTGTACATTCAGTTATAACAGACTGAAAATCCTTGGGGCTGATTTTCTTATTATGTTAAGTTATGTCTGGTATTTGATTTTTTTTTTTTTGAAGAGTACTGTGTACACTGGGAGGGTTTTTAGCACATACCTGTTTCCACTGAAAGTGAACTGTACCTTTAATATGGGGTTGCAGTTGGGTGGGTGGATTGGTGTTTGGTTTTAGAGAAGGCCTCTGAATCTCACAGTGGGAACTTTCAGGAAACGTACTTTGACAGGGAAGGGAAATGAGGTAGCATTATTGGGGAAATAGGGGGGAGTTATTACTGTTTGGCTTTGACCCGTAAACAGGAACTGAAGAAATGTTTAAGATTATATCATTTCCAGTACCCTTTAACCCTTCATATGGAACAACCTCATTCTGTGAACAGCACAAATCAAGGACAAAAAATGACATTGTTGTATGAACTACACTGAATTATGTGTTACTGTATTTCCAGGCTTTACTATAATCATTTCTTCAGCTAAAACCTAAATTATATGTTATTACATAAGGACACAATTATAGTGGTTTTGTAAGTGGTAACACTACTTCACCAAAAACCTTTCACTGTTTTGTTCAAACATGTACTGTATGTTGTTTATAAAGCTCGCCAAGTGCTGTTCGTTCACCCTTGGATTCCTAAACTCCTCTGTTTTTCTTACTATTCATCAGGTTTTATTGTATTTTTCTACACTGCACACCCATACATCTGTTGATTTCAATTTCAAGAATATCCAGGGATCAAATTTATTATTTCACCGCAAACTTTAAATAAAATTATACCCAGTGATTACAGAGCTCATACTGTATGAGCGATACCCTTTGAAATAATCCAGAGACAGAGTCCAGTTCAGATTATGTTGCCTGTAAGATCACAATAATCATTTGAAACAGAGTAGAGTGCTAAATATTTTTAAATGAGCTCTGTGAGAGATATTGTATGTGTATGGTGTATCTGTCTGAACACTGTCATCTCAGGATTTCATTTCCAGAAATTACATTTTTATATAAAGACATTTTTACATTTAAATTGCTTTGCTATCAGTGCTTGTAAAACTAGATATGCGTCATCCAATAGCCTTGAGATCTCTTTAATGACCTGCAGGACTGCATGAGCAGATGCATTGATTTAACAAAAAAACTAACTAAATCCATTTGGAATATGGTTTGTAATTGGCCATCTGTTTGCAAGATTTGCATGATTGCATGACTTTTTGGACATAGAATTTTTTCATCGGAGTTAAACTTGATAAACACTGGTCTCACTGGTTGTAAAGCTTGTAGGAAGGTATATAAAATCCCTTTGCAGAAATAATCCATGCCATCTATCAGCCCTCTGACTTTCCCCAGTTTGAAGAGGGAAATGCATTCTAATCGCATACCAGGCCTAATTGCATCAATTAAATGTAATCAATGAGCAACAACAGGCCATAGATTTCACTCACTGAAGCTTTTTACAGTGCATGTGGTGCTCCTTTGAGTGCAGTCTCAGCTGTGGCCTGGCAATGGTACAGTACGTTGTTGAACAAAGGAAACGAAATGTTGTTGGTGCCTTATTCCTCGTAAAGCCGTTTCTTTCCGACATCTGTTAACACAGACTGAAGTGGACACTGCTTATTTTTTGTACAGCTCTATGCAAACTGATGGAATGTTTTGGAAGTATTATCACTGTTTCGTTGTGGCTTGGTAATGTAAATAAAAAACGTCATTAGGGGTTGTTGAGATTTCTGTGGTCTGCCCCGGTTTTAAAAGGAAAAAAAGGACTGGGTACATGACCACACTTCAGTAAAAATGCAACGGATTAAGCTTTCAAATGGAAGCTCCTTCACCCAGAAGGTGGGGGAGGGGGACCACAGATTGCAGACTGCCATGCTCAGGACTGGGAAAGCCTGGTCATGGATATCCTTTTAATGTTGCTTGGTTTTCCTCTGGACTGTGTGTGCAATTTGTGGATTCCTTCATTTGACTTGCCCACCAGAGAATGGATCTGCCCTGCTGTGAGTGAGGCAGAACTATGCTACAGCTAAGATGTTGGTATGGTTCAATATTGACTTGAAATGGTATATCAGGCATGGTGGTGCTATTGTGATAAAGAGTGACTGTTTCCACATGCTGATGTGCATTTGGAAATTTTATGTAGGACTTTTACTTCCAAAATATAAAAACTACACTGCTCCTTTCTAGAATCTCTGAACCAAAATTGAATACTTAATATTAAATCTCTACCTGTAGTGTAAATTTATGGCTTAGTCAGAAATGGTGTTCAGTTTTCCCAGCACAAGCACTTCAAAATTGTATGCTTATCAAAGGTTATTAATGGGTTATATATTGCCACTGAGGCTTGTAAAATTGGTCCCCAGGAAAAAGGTAATCAAGTATGGCTAAATACAACAATAAATAAACATTCCCCAGTAACATAAAAAATGCATAACCGATTACTGTGGGAAAGAAAATAGCCTTTGACTGTAGTCAACATTTTATATACATAGACAAAAACCTTTCTCCAGCACTGTCAATATAGTGCAGCCCTATTTTAAAGAGCAGATCTTGTACACTATTGCATCAATTGGTCATGTATATGTAATCATTACAATAAGATCACCAATTTTCATATGGAACATTAGGTTACAGTGCACTAGTATTTCCTCTACATGAGTGTGTACATGCTTGCCCAACATTATAACACTGTAGCATTGTAACCCCAATATATAAAGCTGCCACCTTAAATGACATTTCACTCCAATTTCCTGGCCCAAAGGAACCAAACGTGGAGCTTTAACAAAAACACAGAACACATACTTGGTACTTAAAATATCAACTGTATTTCTCAATAAAACCCGAGGGCTCAGGGCCACAGGAAAAGAAAAAGACATGTTGCATTTTGCATCCACATTCATACAAGTGAAAAGCCTCATCACGCATGTGCTGTATGCATGGGTCTACATCTGCCAATCATTCCAAGTGATCACACAGCCACTACAAGAAATGGATCAATCTTGTTGAAGTGCTTGGCAGTTAAACTGTTGATCATGGTAAATGAATCTCATTTGCAGACACTTGGTAGTTGTCATTGGCTTTGTCAAAAAAATGTACAGTGTGTCACTCTGGAATAAGTCAGAGTGCTTTTAAAGAACCCAGCCACTGGAGCAGAATACATGGCAGTGAAGCTGCAATACAAACGTGTGTGTGCACTTTCTGTAATGCGATTTTCAGTAATTCAGTCATCTTACAAATGAAGGAAAAAAATTGCTGCATGTCCCACTGACAGGGAATGACACCCCCTCCCCTCCCCAATGAAGCCACTTTTTAAAGATTCTAACAATTTGGAGACATACATACTAGAAAGAAGAAAAAAAAAACTATAAAAACAAAATAATTCAGTTTAAAAATAATTTTAGCAATTTTATAGTGACTTGCCCCTCAAATGACCAGATATCCAGTGGACACACCATTGTTTTACCATTGTTACATCTACAGTTACATCAAATAATGACAAAATAATAAAATGATACAGCTGTCACAGAATTCATTGAGAGATTGATGCTGATGAATACAAGTAATAGGAAAAATAGAACTGTTTTAGTTCCTATAGTTGCTAAAATATGCAAATTTATGATCTGTGAAATACCTCATCAGGGTAGCTATTTACCATTTAATCCTACCCTACTGAATTTTATGCAAGGGAATTACACTGTGTGACATCACCACTGAAACAAAATTTGAGTCCAAAAAAAAACCAATAAGTTCCCCTCACAGTGTACAAGCAGGAGGTGCCTTCATGCCAACCTTCTGGAACAGACCTAAAGGCACTTTTTACATCCCTGCCACATAAACAAAAAGATCCATGATGTCCAGTCCAGTGACCATTGCCTGATCTCTTGCTTTGACAATCCTTGCCCATACTTATCTGGATCACTAGAGCTGATTTCCATGCAGAAGGTCCATTCTGAGCAGGACCAGTGATGGGTTATGTATTCTTGATTACACTGCAGTACAGTACATGACCTCCCCCATCCATGAGGGTTTCACGGAATACAGCAGATCAGTTAAGAGATAATTTAATAAAAGGGGAATTACTCACCAATTTCTTTGAAGGCAGTTTGAGAGTCACAGTCCTTGACAGCACTGTGAAATAAGCACTTCTCCCAAACATACTCTAAAGCCATTTTATTGTACTCATTTGGGGTTTGTGTTCCAAAAGCACCCCATTTTCGCAACTGATCATAATTATTAGGTTCTAAAAAAACTAATGCCTATCAGTTTCTGATTAAAATTCAAGCCTCTCAAGTGCTTAAAATATGGCTACGATCTAAAAAATAGATTTTATTCAATTCAATTCATTATTCACTCTTGGACTTTCAAATACTCTGAGACTCAGTCAAAAAACCATCCTTGAGAATACCAGATTCTTCAGCCCGGTCTTAGTTTCAAAATGGATCACAGCAATCAATGTCTAATTTGATGCTTTTGTAAGACTAAGTGAACTTGAAAAAATGGAGGAACATCTGTTCGGGACTTGAGAAAATTCTGTGCCATTTATGGGTTCTCACATGAAGGAAGGAGGTGACTTCAAACTCTGTGCACAAACTAAACATTTAGGAAGGGATTAAAAGAAATGCCTGAAAAACAAGATTCACACCCTGTGATTTTGACATGTAGAAAGAAAAAAAAAAAAAAAGAAAAAAAAAAAAACAACTAGAGAAAGCCAGCAGTCTAGAGGTATGAGAATTTCATAATTTTCAGTAACAACCACAAGAAAGTTGCAGTTGAACCTCAGATGGAACATTAGGCAAGGACATGGCTTTGTTAAGAAACAGTGCTATCCAGTGTAAAGTAAAAACTACGATGATTGGCATATAAATAAATAAATTCCACTAAACAGCAACAAAGCACCCATAGGTTGTTATATACTGGGGTTCAGTTATGATTATGACATCTAAACAAGCAAACATAATATTTATGCCACAGAATGGCACTTTGGTGCATACAAAATTAATTCACTCTTGTGTTTCTTGCCACTATTCTGTGTGATCTATAAGCTGACTATGACTACACTTGTTCAGATGACACTCAGTTGATGACTTCAAACAAACAAGCATACAAAAAAAAAAAAAAAAAAAGAATCTTTGGTATTCTGCTGGTTGAACTAAACCCCACTTTTCAGAACTTTAACCAGGATACAGCACATAGTGCCTCATCTTAACAATACTATGCAACAATCACAAAACTAATAGTAATGAACAAACATTGATTGGCTAATGTGAATTACCTGTGCAACCATTGAAAGTTTTTGATATAATTCTGTAAAAAATAAAAAATGGTCCATTCTGAAAAACTAATAAAAACACTTGCACAGCACTTGTCCAGCACCTCTTGTGCGTAAAAAGCACACCTCTGAGAAACACAGAGTAATGGAGCATCCTTGTTTGCTAGGTTGTAGAGTGTAAATGGAGTCCTGGCTGGTTGGTAGAATGATGAGCGTTTCCGGGATGGGAGATCAGGAGCGATCCCGAACTGTCCATGGCTGTTCTCTTTCAAGCGAATATGGCCAGTGTACGGACATGCTGCTTACCCCACCCCCACACGCCATCTCTCTTCCACAGAAAATCTCCCACATAATCCAGGTAAGGTTACAATGCAATTCCACACTCCACGGTTTGGCAAACCACTAAATACTTTCCTTTAAAAAGCAAAAACAAAAAACAAAACCACATGTCTCTTTCTCCATTGGAAACAGATTGACTCAAGGAGCTGGAATACATTTCTATAGAAGATATATTCCTTATTTGGATGTGCAGCAAATGGATCACAGCAGTTGTTGGAAGAACCAGAAACTAGACTAGGATGCAGGACTGGGGATAGACCATGATATTTCCAGGGATGCCAAGTGCTACATGTGGGGTGTCAGGTCCCCATGTGACAGCTGCTTTGGGAGAAGGGTGGCAGAGGAGTCAGAAGATCCCCCGTTGTTCCTTTATTTCTGAAACAGAGGTTAGAACTCGAGGTGAAGAGAAGTTCATGCAATATAATTCAGGTTTTATTTACTGCTTGCAGTATAAATAAGCTAAAAATAATGTTTTGGTGTTCTAATCAAAACAAATGTTTGCGAGTAATATAAAAAAACCCCTCTGTTTACTCATATTGAGCAAGCTACAGTGGTGTAGACAGAAATAAATCTTTGGGCAAGCCTGTGAAAAAGTGGGTAGGCTGACTAGCCTTTTCTGAATACATTTTTCCACAAGAGCTCTGTCACACTTGGAACTATCCTACATCATTACTGTATTCTTAACGGCAATGCAGTCATTGTCCAAACTCTTCCAACTCCACCGCCTTATGGTGGTACAAAAAAAAACAAACAAACAAAAAAAAAAAGTGTTAATGTGACCACTGTAAACACAATGACAACAGTAGAAACAAGACACAACAGAGCAGAAGATGGCTAACTTGCAGGGATTTTTTACATTACTGATACTGATTCTGTTCAATTTCCTATCAGTCCAACAGCTCATATTCAGCAGCTCACGTTTACAAAACAGTCCCACAATGTCACAGAAGGACAAGAAGCCTATGTATATTGCACTGAGTGAAGCTTGGCCTGGAGAGCAAACAGAGTGTGGCAATAGGCTGTAGGGCTACCTGGGTAAGGTTGAATTCATGTATTCAGGGATGAACACAGCACTCATGATGCGAAGCAGTTTATGCCTTTTGAGGGTCATGTCCAAATCAGCATACTTGCCTGCTACTGATTATACCGAGTACACAAAATTATTTAAGCAGGCAAAATTAGTTTGGAGCCGATTCGGATACGGCCTAGGGCTTACTAGGAACAGACGGGAACTTTTTTGCAGCTGCCTTCTATAGTAAGAACTACGGTAAGTATGGCTAAAGCAGGCCTTGGAATGACAGGCCTCAGCAGAACTCAGGAGTATACTCTGGTAACTTGAACCCTCTCACAAAGGCACTGACCATGCATACACAAAGGAAACATTACCATGCATCTTCTGAAACAAGCTTCACAGTCACAGAACAGAGGCAATTTTTTTTGGGATACCGACTGGCAGTCAACAGACAGCAGACCCTATTCTGAAGTGGTGCCAGGCGCTGCAGAGACACTCACCTCCTTGGCGGCTATAACAAGCTGTTGCGGCCATTTGCGCTTGGTCCTTTTGACCTCATCTGTTCCTGGATCGGCCCCGACTGCGGGAGAGGGACACACGTTACACGTCATCTGCATGCGGTCATTTCCAGGCACAGTACATTTCCTTCCTGCAAGGCTGCTGACCTTGGACTTGAGGTGGCTTTAGGCAGCACTACTCTGAAGTACCTCCACATTTACAGTAGCAGGTAACTTACACATTTCAATACAAAATAATAGTTTTGAGTTCATAGCTAATCATTAGTAAAAAAGGATGCTAAGCTATTTTACACAAATCTCCTGTGTGACTGTAACCATCCTATATATCTGGAAGGAATCAAATCGATAAGTTAACGTAAGATTAACTTATCAGGTTATTAAAAACTCTAATACATAACAACCTTTATCAAGGCAAGTAGGTTCTAGGTTGCGTTCGTGTTTGCACTCTGTAGTAGCACATCTTCATGCAAGTTTAACACAATGGTACAGTGCTATAAAGAACACTAAAAATAGTGCTTCGCTGTGAAGCAAGCATGCTGATGGCCTAGCCGCCCCCCGGCCCCACCGATAGAGATCAGGAGTCATTTCCCCAGTCTGGCCCGTTTTTTAACTTCACATTATATACAGCTGGGATGCAATCTTTAGCCAATTTATTTGCCATCGACTAGATAAGTAATATGAATCCCTGAGCGAGGCCACAACAGGACACTCTCTCTCCCTTACCGACTCAGTCTGTGGGAAACACCGTTTCAGAGTTAAAGTGGATGGCTCCTTGAGGGCATTTGGCATATTTGAATGCCAGCTTCATTTTGATTGCTGAGTTTGTCCCACGCCCTCTTCAGGTGTGATGATCACAGCTCTCACTTGATATCAGGCACAAAGGGGCCTTTTCTGCCCATCGCCAAAGTTACGCAGTTATGTCACTTTTGTTTAAACGAGTACAAATGATCATGGTTCATAAGGATACTCCACAGATACCGAAAAGACAAGCAACAGGACTGCAGCTATCAATAACAGAACATTCTCCTAGAATGTGCTGACAGATCGTGCACAGGCTTGCCTTGGGCACACACAGCCGAACGACGCACCCTTATCTGACACCTGCCATTACATCACAGGTATTCTATGCACAAGGAACACGTCTTACGGCCTCCAGGGTTGGAGGATATAAAAAAAGAGGAAAAGAAGACTTTTTGTGTTACATTCCGGATCCAATGAATCCTTACATAATTTTACAGTCACATCACATAAAAATGAGCAACCAGGAAAAAGCATGCATATAGATTCCACGCTTCAAGTACATAGACCAACAGAACTTGTTCTCCCAGCAGAATCATGAAGTGCAGGAAAGAATGTGTCAATTATCAGTAGACCCTGTACCTGCAGTACTGTTATGGTGGTCACACCAAATGACAAAGTATAAGTAAAACAGGTAAAAAGTGGAGATGGCTGTGTTTTAGTTCCAGAAATGCAATGCTAATACAATTATATAATAAAGGATTCAATGTTTTTGTGTTTGAATGTGAGCCCCTCCCAGTCAGATCAAGAAAAGAGGTGGTTGACTGGTCAAACCGACTGTACAGAAGTCTAGAGAGATTCCCAGAGCGTAACAGTCAGGTAGTTTACACAGCTCATTTTCACAATGCTCCCTTTTGTGTATTCCCCTAAAACACCAAGTAGTCATTTAAGTCAACAAAAAAAGAAAATGAAACTTAGTGTGAAACAAAAGGGTTAAATGCAACAACATACTGCTTGGCTCTTGAACTTGGGAGTCACATGGATTGGATGAGACTGCACAAGTACAGGCCAGCTACACACACCCAGGGCCCTTGGCTTTTATCAGCCAGACAATGCCACACTAATGCTAGGGAACACACACCCTCAGCTCAATCCTGAACACCAATGGCACACTAAAGACAGTGCACGCACACACGCCTCTTCACTCTGGATTTAACTGCATTTGCAACAAAATGATGCAATGAATACCTGACGAATGGACAGACTATGCCATACTGACAGGAGAAACAAATACCATTTTCCATAGATAGAACTATCACAGATACAGCAGCACAGTAAACCGACATGTCAGATAAGGTAGTGGATTTAGGAATACGTCACCCCTACATGCACTTACTGCCTAACCAATGCTTTTCTCCTAAGTGAAATAAAGCAACACTGTATATTTAAAAAAGCCATGCTGTTATACACATATTATCAAACAAAAGTGCCAAATGAAAGAAGCAGTATTAAAACTGCCTGCGTGGAAAGTGGCAGTTTTCAAAAATTGCACAATTGCAATTGTATCACTCTCAAACCCAGTCAACCAGTTTTCAGGCACACAAAGTGACAATCGCTGTAGCCACATTGGCTTAACCTCTGCACCCTTCTTAAAAATGTCAAATCCATCTAAAGCACTGTGCATTGCATCCAGAAATAACAGGACTACAAGACACTACACTACTGCAGGGGAGCGGAGTGCATAAAGGACTAGAGGAGGAGTTCGGCCAGTCTCCCGTGCTCAGAGCCACAGAGGGGCCCATTCATTTCATGGGCCCCTCCCACCAGCCAGCTGCAGCACCACCACTCTTTCACTTTGCCCACATCCGGCTCTCAGGAAGGGGGTCTATTTCAAGGCTGATTAACAGGGGCACTTCCATCGTCTGCACAGATTTTTTAAGCAGGTTCTAGACTGGGCAGAAAAGGTAGGGGGTGTTTGGGGACATAAAAGAGAGCTGTAGATGTACCATTTCACAATGTGAATTGGGAAGGGGGGGGGGGGCTGTTTGCACAGATTGCTTTTGGCTGATGTAATTTGAATCTTAAAAAAAGACAGCTTAAAGCAGTGGTAATCAGCCCAGTTCCAGGAGATCTATCGTCCTGTAGGTTTTTACTCTAACCCTAACAAAGCACACATCATTCAACAGCTAGAGATCTTGTTGAGTTACTGATCAGTACAGTTAGGTGTGACAAATTAGGGTTGTTATTTATATATAACCTAAATAAAAAAATTTTTAAAAACAGTTGTACATAGTTGGCAAGTGCTGGCTTTTTCTTCATTCTTCGAATGAGTACGCGAAACACCCTTTTACACATAAAAGACATTCCCTTTCCCAAATCTCTCTCCTCTGTGGAATTCCAAGCCAATAATATTTGTCCTGACAATTTTCCAGCCAGCCAGGCACTGAGCATGCTCAAATGTGTGAGGTTTGGGCTGAAATAAGCTTGCCATGACAACAAGCCTGGCCACTGGCAAGAATCTAGAAAAACTGCACTGCTGCTGCCACTCCCACTCCAACCAACCACCCCATGCCTTCTCTAAACATCTTACCCAACACTGCAGCAGTGGCTAATATCAAATTTTATTCATACTCTCCAATGAATGCAGACACATACTATTTCTAAGATTTCTAAGTGTGGCCCACTGAGTTATTTAACACAAACAGACATCAACTGTAGACAAGATTATAGGTGTGGGATGCAATTGGGGGCAGGGGCAAGTACAGTCTGAAGGCAGAAATTACGTGCATAGACAATTTAGGAAAACCACACACCCAATAGTGAACAAAATAGGGGGCGTGGTTAAATTATTGTGCTTGTTCAGTAAACAGTAAAGAAGCCCACTATGAAAGGGACTGTTAAGACTGCAGATTAATTTCTAGAGAAGAGAATGATATTTATCTACCTTAGTGTACACACTCAGTCACCCTCTCTCCAATGCTCTCACACTTGCAATTGAGCAGTTTAGCTACCAGAACCAGACGCTCTCCAGGCTGTTTCTCCACGTTACTGCCTGTAGCCTTGCAAAGAAAGGCAATTATCACCCAGTCTCATTCATTAACTCAGGTTTCAAATCAGAGGGCTTCAGGGCACCTGTCTGGGGAACTGAAATTATATTAACCTGCACCATGGGACAGTTGGTTTGTGGAGGCTAAAGGGGCGTTTTACATGAGCTGCAAGAAGAGGCTAGGTTCACCCATATCATGTGGCAGACGGTGTCCATCTGGACAGTAGCTAGCTCCCATGCTCTAGCTTCAGCAGTGCTAGACAGCACACATGCAGTACAACAGTCAGACACAAGGATGCTGAAGGCAATAGAGTCCACACACCACATTAGTAGTTAGCAAACAGCCAAGAATTCTGACCCAGACAAAGAATCAGCACAGGTGAAAACTGACTGGATTCATGATGTATTTGAAAATGAATTCTTCAGTATCTGAGAGCTAGAGCATAGTGTGTGGACTATATTGCTGTGCTGTTATTCTGTCCTGCAGCACTGGTTTGATGTGAATGTATAATTATTTTTCCTGTTGTGTTAGGAAATCCAAGGATTACTGTAACACCGCAGACAGAGAAACAAAGATTGTGCCCCAGTTTGGTGTAATACAACCAACCATTACATCTTGATATTTGGAGTATGGTAAAATGACTGAAATGACAATAAGCAGTAATATAGTCCATGCAACAGTGGTTCCTGACCATGAAACTCATTCCCTGCCATAATTCCAGCACCATGTCAGCAAGACCTCTCACTGTCGGACTCTTACCGGGGAAAACCCCTCTGCCATCTCCCCAGAACCAATGTGTGTCAGGTGGACAAAGTTCATAGGCTCGCCGATCATGCTGCGATCAATCTTCCTCCTCTTCTTCTTCTGAAACAAAAAGAAAATCTGCCACATTAGCCACGTCTACGGACAGAAGAAACAAAAGTAAAGCTTAAATCAATTCCACATTAATCAGGATGTACATTTCTGTAAACGCAGAATCAGCAAGATCTCTCTTTTAGTCAGTGGGGTTTAGTATTATTTTTCAATATACATGCAGTTGCCTGGAAGACCACCCCTGATGTGAGTCACCGAGATCTTTCCAAAATACCGGTAATACCAATATAATATAAAGATTAAGACAACCCCGTCATTATGGATAACATTCTTTCCAAAGAGGTTTCATTGCTTATAATAAGGGCAATCTTCTCACTCATTTCCATGCCGAGAGCATAATCACTCGCAGCAGAAAATCTTTATGACTATACGCTCATTACAGTACTATTGTATGAATGTTAGACAAAAACATTGCCGAGTTCTCTTAGTAACAAGCCTATGAAAAGACACCGCAGGTGTTCAAATAAATACCGTTTTATGACACAATATAAAGCCTTGCTCCAACTTTAATTTTCAACTTTCAGTTTTCCTTGATGGCAGCAGTCAAATATGTATTCATTTAATCCAGCAAATGTGGTACCAAGCACACAGATACTACATGTTTAGCATTTGTATTAGCTCTGTTTAGTGCTACATTTCTGTGGTCTTTTAACGCTGCAAACTCATACATTTCACACAGAAAGTCAGGCCATACTAAGTTTCTAATACTTTTCCGCCATTAGATCTTGATCCTGTTTTGTAGAGAACTTGTCATCACATGTCCACAAGTTCAGAGAATCACTACTGTTCCTACCTGTCGCTACATGCTATGCTTGCGGAGGACATCACAGTCCTAAACTTCCCTGTTCCCTACCTTATATTGGCTTTTGGTCACATGACAGTGCCATACACCCGAATCATTCATCCCCAGTAACACATTTTTCAAAGGTCTCTGTATTGCCGCATACTCATGACTGCACAAGTATCCAACCGCTTCATTTAAATAAAACAGTTACCCCATAATAAAGATACACACAGTGTAGTCATTGCAAAATAAGCAATGACTACACTGGCACGGTGCTGTGAGCAGAGGTCTACTGATTGTACAAGTTTGCTGAATGGGCAGGGACTAACAATGGTTACATTTAAACATCCCAGGAGGAAAAACCATCACCCCCTTCCAAAACAACATGAAACATGTCTCAGTCTGCTGGGAAATGACATGTGTGTATGCTTAATAAAAACCACTGCTCCAGCCCACTTACTTGCCAACAATAGAACAAACACAAGCCTAAAAATACAAAACAAAAAAAAAGAAAAAAAGGGGAGGAAGGGGGAGGGCGCGATAGGAAGGCTGCTCGTTCCCAACACTCGACCGGCAGACTTCCTCCCCCCTGAGCCCTCGCTCATTGTTGAACGTAGCTCCGCCAAAAAGGGTGAAGGGTGTAAACTGGGCAACATTACAGAACCCTCACTACAATCAGACTAGGGTCAAAGGTCACCTGTCAGTCAGCCACCAGGCAGCACAGGCCAGGGAATGAGAGAGCAGGAGGCAGAGTGCACTAGTCCGCCTGCCAGTATGGAAGTGTAGGGGTCAGAGGAGGGCAGTTCTTTCCTTGCTATCCACATTCATCCCTGGCATCAGGCAGCAGAGGAAGTCTCAACATGGGGCTGGACAAACACCCACAGTATGTACACGGCAGTTCTGATATGATCCAAACTGGGGAGGATAACATTGTTCTTGGAGTGCCGGTGTCATATAGAAATCGGTCCCGTAACTGACCTCCATCTCCCACCAAAAGAAAATTTCAAATATTCTCATGAATTATAACCTCATAAAATCCAACCAAAAGTGACCACCACAGCAAAAGGAAACATTTACCTCAGAAACACTGAATGTCACTTTCAACCTTTATTTATGATGTATTAAAATGCAAAAGGTTATCTTCTGTAATTCATTTCTATAACTGTGTTCATGTTTGTATGTCTGGATATACAATAAAAATAAAACTAAATAAGTTTGTCAGTAATTTGTACAAGTTCACCTACATAAGAATACTATTTGTATTTATTCTATCATTATAGGCTATGAAATTGAATAAATACTCACACCATCAGTGGGGTCACTTTTCTACACTACATTGCCAAAAGTATGTGGACACATGACATCCAACAGCTCATCCAAAATTATGGCGATTAATATGGAGTTGGTCCACCCTTTGCTGCAATAACAACCTTCACTATTCTGGGAAGGCTTTTTAATAGATGTTGGCCCATTGCTGCAGGGATTTATTTCCATTGAGTCAGAAGAGCACTAGTGAGGTCGAGCACTGATTGGGCGATTAGGCCTGGGGCTTGCAGTTCACTTTCCAATTGATCCCAAAAGGTGTTGGATGAGGTTGCAGTCAGAGCTCAGTGCAGGCCAGTCAAGTTCTTCCACACCGGTTGACAAAACCATTTCTATATGGACCTTGCTGTGTACCCATGCTGAAACAGGAAAAGGTCTTCCCCAAACTTTGGAGAAGCACAGAATCGTCTAGAATGTGATTGTATACTGCAGCATTAAGATTTGCCTTCACTGGAACTAAGGGGACTGAAAGTTCAGATAAAAGTACTCTTACATTTTCAATGCTTTGTACTCCTTGCAAAAACTCATTTCCAATGAATGTTCCAGGAACCCAGTTTCTATGCTATGGATCCCTCAGTAGGATCTGATGGCCGCATCAGACAGGGACGTCTTTGTCTCGCTGCAATTCATGTTTAGGCGTACTCTCACATACATGCCTACACACTCTTGCCAGAGATTCTTTGATTTATGTTAGTGAATTATTTAAAAAGATTCATTTGTCCAGTTTCCCATTTGCAGCAGTTTAACTTATTTCTGTTTGCATGTGATGGACATCCTGACTGACACCATTACAAAATCTCTGTAGGGAGAAAGTTAAGAAACAGGACCTATACAACACATGGCGATGGCTAACATACAAGACCCTCACACCGGCACAGATTCCAGAATACACAAGGCACAGTAAGAGTTCATTGCTGAAACTCACGGGGATCATGGGAAGATAATCACGGAAAGAGGACTTATATTAAAAATATTTTTTTTAAAACCTCACCGGTGGGGGTTTGGCCACCACACAGCAACTCATCTTGTGCCAGAACTCGCTCATCCCTGGTATCCTCCAATTCAGCTCTTGACTCTCTGTCGCCACCCTGCAGGCAGCTGAAGATGCAGAGGAAGGCACACCTGCTGTCTTTTCCTCAATTTCTGAAGTTCAGGAATTTCTGAAAATTGTCCAGAAAATGTTTCATCCCCCCAAACCAGTCCCAAATGCTCCCAAACCCTTCAAGTCTTCCTGATGTCTTCCTTACAGTTGAACTCCTCAGGTCTGTATCTTAGGAGTCTCACTGCCTCTGTTTTTACCTGTCAAAACACAAACAGATTCCATTAGCTGATAGCTCTAAGGGAAAGAAAACAAGATATCCGGAGAAGATTATGTATGCTTATAAGTATCTTGACCATTTAGCAGACTTTTTCCCCCCCACAGACTCAGTCTTATGATAGTAATGACTTATAATTGATTAGAATAAAAAAGAACAAATTGATCTCTGTCAAAAAAGTCCATGTGCAATTTGGTCAGTACTGAAGCACTTAGCTTAGATAACTAATTTTAGCTTATATGAAGCTGAAAAGCAACACACAAGTAATTTATCTTGAAAACAAAGCAAATCACATGGTGACCACATTATGAAGCAAATTAGCACAAGACCAACAATTAAATAATAAAACTGAAAGCAAATACAACAGAAAGCTTAAGACTTCCTGCATTTACCTGGACCTTCAATTTGTTTACAGCTACAGACCTCTCACTTCCCCATTTCCTTTTGACGAAAACAAAAGTACTTCAAAAGTATCTTTCAGCCCTTGTTTAAACTTTCCCCATAGATCACTTCTGTACTTTGAGTGACACAAAAGGAAAACCCCATCAATGTGATGAATACAAATGTAATCCAAGTCAACTGATCTTCACATCCCTTTTATGGACTTTCTTGGTTCCTTGTGTAGCCTAGATGTTCATATTTCTGTGGCCAGCTTCTCGGCACTTGGCAAATATTACAGTTTATTTTTGGCAATGAACTGATCACTCATGCTTTAAGGGAAAGAAAACTGAACATTCCTCCATCTGAAGCTCTGTGCTCTCTTTGTCTTTGGTTTCAGTACTCTTGTCTCCTACAGAGGTTCAAAGTGCAGGATATCACCTTATTCCAAGGCTAAGGCCTACACATTGCCTAATACTCACGGCTAGTGACAAGAATACAAATGAAAAACACTTTCAGTAGTGCAATTAATACATTTTCACACTTAAACAATTACTATGTGTAATCCCAAAGCCATGAGACATATAATCTGCATGCAACAAGGCAAAGAAATGTACAACTCCTTCAAGTTAAAACACAGTTGTGTTTCAAAGCAAAAATATCTTGAATATTTGTATCTAGCACTTGTGAAGCCCTACCCGATAGGAAATGTTGCACAAGGCAAAAATGACAGACAAAATCATAATTTCACATTGCATTGCAAATATCTTGAATACTGCAGCTTAAAACTTGAGGAACTGGAAGAGGAAAAAACAGGGTACACCTGCTCCTGGAGCTGTCAAAATCTCTGGCTGCTTACCATGTTGAGGGCTCTGGCAAAAGGCAGGACTGGGCAGATAATGCAGAAACACTGACAGGAGACAGAGGGAAGGGTGTGCAGTGGCAAAGAAGTGGAAGCATTCAACTACACCACCCCCAGTCCCCTACAAGCCTGAAGTCTTCACAATGTGCCCGAAGGGAGTGAGGGAGTGTGTGCAGAGGAGAGATACCAAGAGCTGGCTCCATTCACTGCTTCACCACAGAAAACAGTGGAAGATAACACTAGGCCAACCTATCATGCTCTCACATAATTATTAATATTAAGTGTATAACAGGACTGGCTGGATTTTTTAATAAAAATTTTTTAGAATAATAAATGAATAAAATGGAATTCATTTGTAGGTATATTTAGCAATCCTATACAAATACTGTCAGATTACCTGTGGCTGATGAGACCAAGAGGGACTAAATAGCTATACAGCTTTTCCATTTTTCCCTACCCTGGCATGGCCACAGTTTCTCACATTTTTCTCAGAAAATATCCTCAGGGAGCTACCATTTTTAGCAAAAGCAGCCTTTTGTTAAACTTCCCTATGCCTCAAAACTTTCGTCTTCTTCACAAATATTCACCACTTGCAATCAACAGCCATCAGAACACTTTTGTGTTCCATCACTGGGGTGTGATTAGGCAAAATAACTGGCTGAAGCTTATGCAAATATGGTGAGAACATGGTAAACCAATAAATGGTAAGGACAAAGCCAGGTAGTGGCAAAAAGATGAGTAGAATCTCCATTGAAAGGGTAACATGAATACTGTTGTCAGCATTTACAGGGGAGATCTATTGAGGTGAAGTGCATCATGACTCAGATATAACATGATCGTAGATCAACACATCAGACCCATTTTATATAATTAGAATTATTAGTAAACCAATACAATCTATCACCAAAGGCTCTTTCCTGGAAACGTAAATTGACCAGAGCATCAATACACCCTGTAACATAGAACAGTTCAGGACTGGTGAGGCCAAAGTAGTTTCAAGTGATGGTTGAAACAAAGGCTAAAGTGAAATGATACTGTGCTCAGACGTGATTGCGAGTAAAATCACTGAATAACATAGCCTAATACTCAAGGCAAAAAAGGCTCTAGGCACCAAAAGATGTCTTAAATTCACATTAGCGAATGATGAATCCTCAATTAAAATGTAATCGCCAAAGCGAATTTACGCAATCTTTTGGTGTGCAGAGCCTTCTTCCATTTTAAACAAATGCTAAACCAGGTAAAAATTCCCACTGCCAGTTGCCCATAATTACAATGGTCAGATTGTTATACGAATGTGAAGCTAGCACATGCTTAGATTCATTTCAACAAATAGCTGGGAAATAGACCATAAAACCTCAATGTACAGGTCACAGCCCTCCAGGATTCATCTTCCATCGTATATTGAGCGCCGAGCACAACAAATTTGAGATAGATCGTCTCTAACTATTCTGAGCACAAAACAAAACCCATGTTCTTCAGCCAGCTGCAATTATAGTCTGCATTAAGTTTCTCTCAAGCAGCCTTCCTGTAAGGCAATGATATTTCTTCCCATTCGTTGAACAGCATAAGGTTGGCACCTTACAATGCCAAAGCATTCAACTTACCATGCTTTCTTTTACATAAAAAACATTGTATTTCATATTCCATTTTGTAAGTGTGAAACACTTAAACCAAAAGAATTAAGAAGATTAAGGTAGCTATATGTTGCAGCAGAGAAACAGTAAATACACTCCAAGAGGACTGAAATATTCAACGGAATTTAATTGTATTTCCACATTTTATAAGAGGCACCAATGTTCTTTCATCATGGACACACAACTGTCGAACAGAAGGTCGTCACAATATCTAAGGCCCGATCATAGATTTGAATATTTTGAAAAATGGAGTTTGGGCTACAAGGTACATATATGATGTGCTGGATGTTTGAATAGACAAGACAGCCAAAACACTTATTTTTAATCTTGCACTTCCCTTTTTCGCATTAAATCCCAGAATGGATCAAAATTCTCCACCCATAGCATTATCCATCTTCCTGTGACACTTGGTTGAAACCATTTAAGGAAAACAAAACCTCAGCATTGTAAAGCAACTTCCACTTGTAGCAGTACCACATATGCAAGTGCCTGAATACAGAAGTTAATTTGGCTACTGCCTAAGCATTCACAATGCATGATAATCAGCATACTAAATTAGTAGCCTATAACCTGGAGTTGAACTACAGTGGGGAACCTTAATGTTATATCTATTTAAGGTGAGCATGAAAGTCAAATTAAAACAAGGAAGTAAAAAGAACAATTGCCAGGTCAGGTGCATTGGTGAGGACTGGCCCTAAACTGTCCAATTATGGATAAAGTTTCATTTGTATCAGTTGATATATACAGTTCCTGATATCATGATACATATACAGGAGATGTTGTATTAATAAAATATCATATGATATAATCTAAATATTTCAATTTTGTATAATGGAGAGTAATGAAATGGCTGTGAAGAGAAAGTCCAAAAGTCAATATTTTACTTCCATAAAAACAAAGCATGGCAAACATGCTTTGAGCCACTGTAATGCAACACCTGTTTTCTTGAGTTCGGTGAAATCTGATGCATTCATTCAATGGAAACATTGATGTAGCCACACAAAATAACAACAGAGGACAACTATAATCCCAGATGACTGCAGTTTATCCAACTATTAATTCCTAAATAGGGTCATTGTGTTTAATAAGTCATCTATTATTTGCTCAGTGCAATCAGTATGTTTTTTTTCTGGATGAAAAACACTGCAGTAGATTGGGCTCAGTAGAATTTTAAGATTAGTTCCATTACTGCCGTTTCACCAATGTGGGCAACCACCCGGCCGTGTGTCACTATTTATATTCATTTTGAAGCTGAATTAATTGGAATTTTGCATAAATCATCCTACCAGTTGTACTGTACCCAAGCAAACTTAGCAAGACTTATTACCAGCAATTCAAAGCTTAGAGGAAAAGACAGGGAAAAGTGAGGTGGGTAGTGTAATGATTATTTGTGGAAGGAATGACAAAAAGGTATTTTCATTAGGATTTAACGCTTTGCGACTGCTTAATTATGCTTTAAAACCCATGTGTGATAAAACATTGCCCTTTGTACACACCAGTTCTTACACATAAATATTTTGATAACCCTGGTGGAAGAGAAATCACTTGGTGTAAGAGGTCTAATAATTTAGTAGTTACACAGTCAAGACCATGCCTCCACAAATTAGCCTACAAAAGAACAGCACTATGTTCTTCCCTGGTGTATACTTTATTAATATTTAACAGCAGAGAGATTATTACCTATAGCAGGTGTTTAGGTTAAAGTCTAAAAAATAACAGTTCAAAATACAAGTGAGAAAACAGAAGAATCATTAGCCATTACTGGCTGCCGAAAAGGTGCGATTTCATTCCAGCACCATGCATACTAACGGCATATGGCTTTGGCTGTCATGGACATATAATGCTGTTAGCAGTGCATGTCTGCATTTAAAGCTTGTTGAAGCACTGTCTTGGTGAGTATCGTAAGAACTACAACTGCTAGAGTACTACACTATGTCGCTGCATGTTCATCAGCAAAAATTTAAGGCTATCACACCTGTGAAAAATATACGAATGCCAAACATGAATCTCACCAGCGGTGCTAGAAACTCTTCTCACTTCTGACAAACATAGCAAGGGTCGCTTCCGACATTTACTTTGTAGGCTATTTCTGATTTAAGCGTTAGCGAGAAAAAAACCGATCATTCAACCGGTTCATTGGCGACACTATGATATGATTAGGCTATTAATGTAGTGCGAAAGTCGTCCAGAAGAAAATAAAAAAGGCATGATTTTAAATCAACTCATTTTCTGTAACCGAACGCTGCACGGCTTAATAGCAGAACGAGAAAATTGGGTTTGATATTGTGCAATCTCCTTGGTTAACGTTTGTAAAATATTTTCATCAAGTAACGTGGTTTAATCCCGTGGCAGAACACCACATGAAAACACCCTGGAAACTAAATTGTAAATTAAAAACAATTTAAACTAATAAAATTAAATTTACCAAACACAGCAACCATTATCTCATCCGTGGCTATGCGACTCTAAATAACTTAAGAAAGGCAATAAATAAATAATAATAATTTTAAAAAAAAATAATAAAAAAAAAAAACAGACAACGGTCAAACAGAGACAACGGGACGTAAATTTGCAATTAAGATCCATTAGGATTGACTATTTTCTGATCAGTGTTCTATTCCCATTGCAAGAATTCAGCTGCGAGTAGCCTAGGCTATGACCATTTTGGTAATTACCATGGTTGTTTCACGAACAGTGGACATCACAGAAAGTTTACCCGGGTAATCTAATGACTAACAGCGTTAAAAAGCAAAAGTTTCCTTCCAGTTTTGTAGTTGGACTCGGTATGTCTGAACAACTTAAGAAAAAATTGAGTAATTTACCTCGGTTGCTTCTTTGTCAAACCAACCGGCACACTTCAAGCAGCAAAGATATCCTCATGAAGGCAGTCTCCAGTAGCAATGTGTATCTCACTCGTGAAGCTCTATTCAAAGTTGCTAGCCAACTGAGGTGTGGTTCCAACTTTCTCAACCAGGAAATTCTTCTTTTAAACTGGTCTCGTTTTTTTAACCCAATTTCTCAGGCATAACCACGTAGCGCCTCCAATGGATAAGAATGGAATGGCGCACTAAAACGAAACTTGGCTATGGCAGTCGGTCCGTGGAACGGAGTCACACAAATAATTGAAATGTAGGCCTTTTACCGTTGCTTGTCTCTAATCGGTGCGTGCATGAGTGAGTCCTACGTCTGGCACATCCACTTGGCCATGTACTTCACAGTAGCTCCAGACATCGCTTAAAAAAAGAGCTGTTCTCTCCAACACTGTGGAAATTTCTCAGCATCAGCCTATGTCAGGAAATAGCCTACCTTACTTTTGCAATGTTTCTATGACAGTAACACCCAATTCTATGCTTCATACTGGAAGCATGCCAAAACATGCTTCATATTGGAATGGAATCTGTAATTACACCTATATTTCTTATTTCTGTTTTTACATCACATTGAATTTATTTGGCAGGCGCTTTTATCCAAAGAGACGTACGTTAAGTGCACACCGAAGGCCACTGGAACAACTACAAAACACATGTCCGATAAGGTAAAGTACTCATTATATAACAGTTATTCATAGCCATGAACACATTAAGTCCAGTTCACACAATAAGCATAGGCTAGGTCAGAAAGTAATGTAAAGTCAAACTAGGAGGCATGACAACAAGTTACAACATCATAACGATACAAGTGCAATATATGTTTTTGACCTATGGCTCAATTGGCATAGGCTTACCCAAGAATGCACTGGCTTCACACATAATCATTGGATTGATATGCCAACTTCAAGCAAATACCATAAATGACAAATAAGTGGGAACTGAATCCAAGATCTGGTTCCCCAAAGTATTCATCTGTTTGCCATTGCACAATAAATCTGAAAGCAAGGTTGAGTAAAATTTTCAGCACTTCATTGGCAACTGTGGTATTGTTTGCTAGGAGAGGTGTGTGAACATGTCAATCTCAAAGGGCTTTGGGTGTTTTGTTCAGAAAATAGTGTGTGCATACAAGGAACTGGCCTTCCCTCAAGCAAGAAGTGAACCACACACTTTGTGGAGAGAAGGATTTCAGTCAGGCTGGCAACCTAATCTTATTCTAATAAGATTAGGTTGCCAGCAGTTATGTCAATAGCTGGCAACCTAATCTTATTAGAATAATCTACTGTAAATGAATCAATGACACCGCATCATCTGTAGACAGTATTCTTATTTAATTCAGATTTATCATTTCAGTAGCTTCACTTCAGTAGCTTAGCTACAACCCCGATGTATTGTCATCAGCCACTGTCCTCTCAGTCCTCAGTGCTTATACTCAGTGTTCCATACACTGCAAAGACGACTTGTGGGACAAAGTACTGAACCTCAAGAACCAACCATACACTAGCTATGTCTGAACGCACCTGGTTCATTTATATGAGGGGCGCAAAGGGGCGATCGGTTTCAGAATTTTGTGCCAACTTCTGCTCTTAATTATTTAACTCAACCATATCTTGATCTGACATTTCTATAAGCACCAGCTACAGCCACAGACTGCAAATGTGTCCTCAAGTTTTTACTATGCCCAAGTACAGGAGTGAACCAGCGTAGTTCAATGTTATTAGAGCTGTCAGTAAACAAAATGAAGTTACAGCGTTACTTAGTTCTTTACACTCATGTAGCAAGCTAACAGTACAATACTGAAGCGAAGAGTACGCCACAGTGAAGCAGTAGCCTGGAATGCCCCAGATCACACAGCGTGACAAAACTGCGTACAATTCAATTCCGTCTGAGACCGACAACAACCATCACAAATACTCTGTTTTGTCGGCTTCGGAGAAAAAATGGGAGCCGTTGCGCTAACTGCTCCCGACCAACAATCAGAGCCAACGTTAGGTTAGCTTCTTTCCTTGCCGCCAAAACAAAAACAAAATATATGCCGGAACTACTTTTGGTACCAAGGCACACCTCCACATTTTATCGTAAAGTAGCAAGGTCACGTTAACTAGTACTTAATTAAACCATTCAAATGAAATGGTTGTGTACTGAGAACATAGTTAACCTTTCAGGATAACATATATGTCGTATTAAGAGCAGCGACAATAAACGCATGCTACAATTAGAAAAAAACCAACGAAATTCATTTTTTAACGATTATTGTATCCGTGCGCCTGAGAGGGACTGGGTCGTTTCCACTTCCGGTGTCGCTATACCGCCATGTTGGTGCGGCCGCTGAAAATAAAATATATATTTATTTTTTTCTAAAGTTGCGTTAAAGATAGATTAGAAAAAACAAACTCATTTTCAATAAATGTTGAAAACTTAAAGATTTTTCCTCCTCTGACGCCGAGGTAAGTAACACGCGCCATCACCAAAGCATCTTCAATGTAACTTCCAAGTTAGTAACGTTAGCTTATGACTAGCTAGCTAACTAGACATCTACCGCTATCTTAACCCTGCGTAACGTTATTTACCAGTGTTATCAACAGTTAGCTTGTGAACTAGTCAGGTAACGTTACCCAAATCTGCAATCTTGACGTTTAAAGTAATTAACTAAACCAGCTAACAGACTAACCGTTGTTTTAACGGCTAGCTAGCTAGACTAACTTAAATACTTTACAAGCTGCAAGCTGGCATATTTCCGACCAGATTTACTTACAGACCACAAGTTAGCTGGCATTGCGCACCTAGCTATACTCTGTCCGCTTGTAGAGTATAACGTTGGCTTGCTATTGCTAGATAGCTTCACAGCAAGTGGAAAAGTAGCATGCTACTGGATAATTTCATGTTTGTAATTAGCTAGTCGTTTGGCAAGTTAGATGGCACTGGTAATGGTAGTATGAAGTTTTTTTATAGCTATTAAGTAAGTCTAAATAACTTGCAGTGCTAGCTGGCATTGGCTAGTTTCCAGCTCCCAAGAAACTGCTTGCTTGGACGCTTAGTTAATCGTAAAAGCAAGTCAGTGAATTAACTAATTTAGCTACATAGCTGTTACATTGTTACTTTTTTGCTAGCTAACTAGCGACATGGGTGAACGTATGCGCAATTTCACGAAGGTTGACGGTACCACAGTCACATGCTGCGTTTGCTGTCAATGAAATAGCTCATGGAAACAGTGAGGGTTGTACAACGTGGCTAACTTAGCATTTTATTTCGATTTTTATTTATGGCACAAACATTTTCATTTAAAACATTTTTTTAAATGAAAACGTGTGCGTCAGGCTGCATGTGAATCATGTAGTAGATGTTGTCAGGCGGTAACCTCAAGATCTTATAATTTTACCATGGAACTTTTGAACAGCTGAGCAGTTGGTGCCTATTGCAGTTTACAGGCGAACATTGTGGTACCATATTGGAGATGTTACAACTTCATCAAATAAAAGCGTTTGTCACGTTTGTTTGATCTCACAATAGGTGTGACCTAATGTAAAGAAACGGAAGATAATATGATGTTACTACAGTTTACAGGTGAGAACTGATAAGGGTACCACATTCGAGTCCTTGCGCAAACGTCGTATCGTAATCTTTCATGTATTTGCGCACAAAACTTTAAAATGGCAATAGCTTCACCGTCGTTTTCCTTGACCGCCGTTGGTGTTTATCTTGACCGCCGTCGAGCTGAGCTGTCTTGGCAATGCAGACGGAATAAGAGTTTAATCTATTCGGATGTTGGCTAACCGAGTTCGCTAGTCAACCAGCTACCAGCCGACTACCTAACAACACTTAAAAGGCGGCCCCCTCTCAATTCAGTGTCATATTTCCACACGTTCTGCTCATTGTCTTCTAGCGTGTGGATGCGAGCAATAATGCCCAGTAGACATGGCAATCTTTGCCCTTTCAATAGGTTAAAAAATAACCGTGATGAGATGAACTGCACTCTAGTATTACTTACAACATTACTGTTTGCATCATGTAATTATGCTGCATAGTTATAATCATTGTCAATAATAGTACGAATACATAAAAATGAAAATATTAGCGTCCCTTATCACTACGTTTTTAACTGACTCCAGTAAGAATACACAGCCTTAACAGGAAACTACCCTTCAACTGCTGAGTACACATCCCACATATTTTTTTCTACCAATGTTTTAATCTTTTCCGTCTATCAACTTAGATGTCATTGGTGGATCTGGGGAAGAGGCTGTTGGAAGCTGCACGAAAAGGACAGGATGATGACGTCAGGTCACTTATGGCCAATGGAGCCCCCTTCACCACAGACTGGGTAATCCATCATGTCACTGTTTGCACAGTCACTGTGATGTTGACAAGCACAACAGGTTCTTTTCATTTTTTGAGGAATTGGTTGGCCTCTAATGAGAAACTCGCAGATTTTTCTGAAGCAGTGAGATTTTAACAGTATGACAGAGGTCATTAGTTTCATGATAATTAAAACAAATTGTAGCTAATTAGCACTGAGTAAATATTGAGAGAGCCTGTATTACATGCATAAAGGTATAAGCTCCTTCTTTGTATTCAAGGAGGACAGTTCTTATATGGGTTAACCAACGTCTTCAGTATTTTCACATATCTTGTCCTGTGGTTGTCTGTTCCAGCTGGGGACATCACCGTTGCACCTTGCTGCTCAGTACGGCCGCTATTCCACTGCTGAGGTTTTGCTCAGGGCAGGAGTTAGCCGGGATGCTCGCACAAAGGTGGACAGGACCCCCCTACACATGGCAGCTGCTGAGGGCCACTCTTCCATTGTGGAGCTGCTGATTGGGGTAAGTACTCCCCTCTGATAGGAACCTATAAACGTGTAGCATGATGATCAAGAAATGTTCTGAACCGAAAGTTTAAGTAGAATGATTTCTCTGGCTAATTTTTTTGCGACTCCTGTGATCCTTGTGAAGTCAGGTGAGAAGAAAGACGGTAATGCTGTCCCCTAGCAAGCTGAAACTAAGAATTTGCATATTTTTAATGGAAACACCGTTTTCACATCCTTAATGGAGTGTTCTTTTTTGTGTTAGAAGTTAGAAGTTCATTTAAGGCATGCAGCCTTTTGTTTTTTGAGTCCCCTGTTTAAATGAAAAAAAATGTACTGCCAGATAGGTATGCCTTGTTTACGATAGTGGTTTCTAATCCTGTTCTTGTTCCCATTATATAATTCTTGCTAGATTATTGACCTGTAAATGTAGTAAAATCTGTAAGATTGGTCGCACTGGTAGAATTGGATAAAGGCAGAATGATCTTCTAAATTGTGCTGTAGAGCAGAATCCCTTAATTCAAAGGCAAAAGGATTTTGTAAACCTGTTGTTGAGCAGAATCTCTTCATTCTTGGCACATTTTGAACGAAGAGAAGAGCGTGGCTGTAAACATGCGTAAAGTCTGCGGTCTCACCTGCTGCACCTCTTCCCTGTTTGGGCGTGCCCCCCAGCAGAGTGGAGCGGACATCAACGCCAAAGACATGCTGAAGATGACGGCGCTGCACTGGGCGGCGGAGCACGGCCACCGCGACGTGGCCGAGCTGCTGGTCAAGTACGGCGCCGACGTCCACGCCCTCAGCAAATTCGACAAGACGCCTTTCGACATCGCCATGGACAGGCACAACGCCGAGCTGGTGGTCTTACTGCAGGTTGGACACGTTCCCTTCAGATAGGGTCCACACTGCAGGTTTGCAGCCGCTGGCTTCTCCTTTCTGACCGACGCGTGTGTCTGTTTTTAGGAAGGGATGCAGAACCAGGTGAATGTGAACCCAGAGAACAACGTGTCAGGCGGCACCATGGCTACCATTGCCTCCCCCCAGTTTATTTTCTCCACTGCTGGGGTGGTCAACCTCTCCGACCTCATCTCCACCACGGCCAGATCTACCTCAGGTACGGGGCAGCTGTTCAAAACCCTTTCCCAGGACCACTGCTCTTCTGTCTGTGAAACGGGAAATGAAAACAAAATTACACAGAGGAAGCTGCACATCAAACACAGACAGAGGCAATCCGAGTTAATTTTTGAATCATTTGTTTGTAATCTAATTCCGTTCTGAAATGACTGATTCTGTTTTGACGTATCCAATTCTGCTGAGAGATAGCGAGTCCATTTCCAAAGGTCAATTCTGTTATTCTGTTGACAATTTCAGCAAAGTCACTGCAGGTCATGACACCGTGAGTCCTGGCGCTGATAGGAAGCTCCCATGCTGCAGTGTTCTAGAAGAATCCTTCAGTTTGCGAGGGTGAACGGGAAACTGCATGCAATAGTTAAATGTGGAGTAAACAGTCACCGGTGTCCTGCATTGCATATGTCTTCTAGGGGAGTCTGTCTCCACCACATCTGTACTGGCAACACTAGCAGCACTGGCGGAAGCTTCAGGTCCCATGGCTAATTCTAATAGAACAGGTAACAAAAATGGTTGTTATCAGGATACTGTTCATTTTTATTGTAGCTCCATGGCTGTTAAAAAGGCACTGGCAGGTGTTTCTTTCTTTTTTTTTTAAAGATTTTTTTGTCTGAAATATGAACTAGAAGAAATACACGCTTTTTCAACAGCATGGCTAAAAATGCAGTGGCAAAATGCCAGTTTTGTCTTCTGAATGTTGTTGCCTAAACCAATTTCATATCATAATTCTTCAGATGCATCATTGCTCTATAGTCACTAATACAGTTTCCTGAAGTTGTCTGAAGTCATATTTGAGCTGGGATTACTGTGCATATTTGCTTGATACACAATGTTTTTTTATCTATGAAAATGTATATTCAAACTCGAGCTTGTAGTTGAATTGCTCATTCATTGCTCACCCTGTGACAGGCTTGATAAGGTCAGGGAATACATTGCGGAGTGTTTTTCTGACTTTTATAAGCCCCCGTCTTGCACCGCTCGATGTGAAAGGCATCTAATCCCCCGTAATCCAGGGCTGAGAGGAGGATGGCCCGCAGTGCATCTCCACATTTGTACAGTATACAGGGGCAGGAAAACAGCCACGAATCATGCGATTCGCTTCAGTGTATTTCATCTGTGATGAGCCCTGCCACTATACAGTAGTTCTGATGTATAAATGAAATGAGGGGATTGTGCTCCTGAAATAAATCCAGAAGCAGCAGTATTATTGTGTGCTGTGTAAACACTTTTCATGTGTACAGCTTAGAAACCGCTATCTCAGCTGTGCAGTCTGCCCGGAGGTTCGTGTGATTGGCACCCATGTTAAACAGGTGTCACTCTCACATCATTAGGGCCGACGCCACTGCAGTGTGGACAAAGATGAAGTTACAGTACTTTCTATTAAAAACTAACATGAATAATGTTTGTCTTTTCTGAATGATGACAGATGGATGTAGACAGCCAGCATTGAAATATGTTTGAGCTCTGAGATGCAACCCGACCTGTTACTGTTTCTGTTCACATCTGAGCCCACTGTGGCATGTTTGGTTGAATAGAGTGCTGCTTCCTCTCTGTGCAGCGGGGGTTGAGCGGAGCACCTCGCTTACCCGTGAGTGACAGTGCTGTCTTTCTCCAGCAGGGGACTTGGAGGAGGTCACGGCTGCCGATTCAGTGGACTCAGCCATCCAGCACATGGTGGGCGACGGAGGTCAGAGGGTCATCACCATAGTGACAGACCAGCACGGCAACCTGCAGTCAGGCGGCCTCGGGCAGCAGTTCTACGTCACCATGCAGCATGGGCAGCAAAGTGAGCGTTAGGCAGTGCTGCCGCCTCCTCCCTGTCCTAAAGCATCCTCTCTCATTAACTCATTACTGTGGGTCATTGTCTTTCTGCAGGGCTCTGGCCTTGAAGCTCTTTACCCACAGCTATTTACTTGAACAACAATTTTTATAATAACTGATGTAGTACTACTTGGGCAACATTAGGATCTGAATTTATACCATGCTTTCAATCAAATTCAAAGTGCACCAGTATGCATGTTTAATTTAGTGCATTCTGCTAATTAGCTGGGTAACTTGCAAGCTATATGTAATGAGCCTTTAGTTTATTGCCAGTACAATGTATTAAAATTTCGTAAGATTCTTTTATTTACTTAATTTATCTAGGCATTTCAGATATATTGCATTGTTTTTTCAGCAGAAAGCCCATGAATTAAATCTGGTTGATTTATTAAGGCACAGGAATCCAGGCCTAAAAAACTGAGCACATTTCCATCACTGTCAGTTGAATTTAAACACGGAGGCGGACGGAGTAGTGATCTCTCGTTTGCTCTGGTCTGCGCGCAGTGGTCGCCGTGCCAGCCAGCCAGATCACAGAGGAGGTGGTGGAAGAGGAGATGCAGCCTCCCCCAGCCCGTAAGAGGAGGCAGGACCCGGCAGCCAACCTCACAGAGCCCAAAGACAAGGTGAGTGTGGCGTGCTCCAGACAGGCAGGCATGGGCAACAGAGACAGCCATGTTTCAAACGAGGGACAAAACTACCTGTTGAGTAGTTTATCATGCTTGTTCCACGTCTGCAATTCAGTTTGTCCTAAGCATGTCAGCGAGCTCAGGATTCCATATGAAATCCTCCATAGATCAAACCCAAGGCTGTCTACTCCCCTGCAGGGGAATTATGCACTATTGGTAGGAATGGTCGCAGTGTCCCCGGGAGCATTGTTATACTGAAACAGGAAAGGGCCTTCCCCAGAATGTTGGGGAAGCACATAATTATCTAGAATGTGATTGTATGCTGTAGCATTAAGATTTGCCTGGCCCAAAGCATGAAAAACAGCCCCAGACCAAGTGGTATCCAGATACATTTGGTCATATAGTGTATGTAGACATTGTTTCCTCTGTATGTAAAGGGAAAAAAAGAATGTGTGCACATTTACCACTTAAATGTTTTGCAGCTGGGCATCATAATGATAACAAGAAGGCTGCTAGGTGCGCAGACTGCCTCTCATTAGCAAAGGACGTTTTCTGTTCCTTCAGTTAATTAACTTATTGGGTCATGTAGATTCATTCGCAAACAGTATCACACATACATTCATCATTAAAATAGATCTTTTGCGTGTGACATTTGAAGAACTGGTTTGGTTCTCAGGTGAAACTGCAGTGAGAGTCCAGCAGCGTGCCTCTGGGAAATGTAGTCTGAGGTGTTTTTCATGTTGCTCTCTTCCCAGGAGCCAGTGGAGAAGGACAGCAGGGAGCTGCTGCAGAAGCAGCTGCAGGAGGCCAACCGCAAGGCCCACGAGTACCGGCAGCAGCTGCTGCAGAAGGAGCAGGAGGCCGAGCGGTACCGCCTCCGGCTGGAGGCCATCGCCCACGGCCAGACCAACGGCGCCAGCCCCGCGGAGGAGAGCCACGGGGAGGAGGTGGTGCAGGAGGAGGAGGAGCCTGCGGAGCAGGACGAGCTGGTGGGAGAGGAGGTGGTGCTGTCGGAAGGAGCCATCATCATCAAGGCCGCAGAACTGGACCCCTCGGAGGAGGAGGAGGTGACGCTGGTGGAGACGGTGGAGGCCTCGTGTGCTCACACGGAGGTCACTTTGTAACAACCGACACTCAAATGGACAAGACGCACAGCCCGTTCCAGCCGCCAAGGGTCCTCCGTTTCATTTGTTATTCTCGCATTGTTTTTGTACAGTTATTTTACAGTCCCTTTTTATGTACATATGAAGAAGCCATGGAACAGCAGCCAGGGAATCTGCATTACAGATCTGGACCAGGATGCCTGACAAGCTTTGCCTGAGAAGACTGAGTAATGGACAGCACTAAGACTTCATTGCCACGCTGGACAGTCCAGGTCTCATACTGCTACCCTCTGCTCATTGTTCCCTCTTTCCTGCATTGCCTTATGAAGGCTTCTGCCTTCTGCCGTTCTGTCTACTTTGTTTCCCTTTTAAAGGGGACTTTGGTGTGGGGTGAATAGCATCCGTGTCTCGGTATGAATTAACATAAAAACCATTATTGTCAAAGATTTGACAGGGATATTGAGGAAAAAAACGCTCTCCAGGGCAGAGTGAGTTTGCTTAAGACTGAGTAGTTTTAGTGGGGGTTTCAGCAGTGAGGCTCCACCTCAGTCTAAGCATACACAGCCCCCACAGTGCCGAATCCTTTTTCCTCATGGTTCGATGCTTACTTCATTGTGACTTTGAGAATCTGTAAATCACTGATCAGTACATGTACTTTTCAGTGTCAGGTTGTCAGCATTTCCTCTGTGGTGCAGAACTCTAAACCAAAATCCTGTGCAAAAGAAGCCTGCAATCTCAGTGGCTGTGGACTCACAAGCTCCTAATAATCAGTTTCTCTCCCCCCCCCCCCCAAACTGGCTAGTGGAGGTGGTTACGTCACCTCTTTGTGACTTGCAGCTTCAGGAATGGCAACACCTTAATTTCTCTGTTACTTTGGATTCTGTAGTGCAGCGGGTGTGTACCTACCAGCTCTTTGAACCTGCAGCTACTGGCTTCCAAACCCGTCCTCTGTCATCGTGCACAGCATGCCTGACGCATGTCCCAGTGCCCTCTGCTCGCGGCCTTTCCTCCCGCATGCGCTGCACGCTGGGCCTGTGATGCGGCTCCCTGCTTCCCGAGCCAGGGTTGTGCAAGCGGGTCGTCATGGATACACTACAGTATTGCTGAACAGCCTTGAGCCTGGTCGTAGTTCAGGAAGCAGAAATGGCGAGCGTGGTAGCTGCAGTTTTTTCCGTACCGTGGATGCCACCGACCGTTATCAGTCAGAGGAGCCATCTTAAGAGTTTTATTTGCTTCATCCCCAGTTCATTCGTTGCATAAATGAACCCTAAGTGGCCATCTGATAATATGATAATGATAATATCCAACTGAACGTTGTGCAGAAGAAAGTGGCCTACTTATTATAGTAGGTGGTATGCTGCCTACTACTGATGAGTCAGTGTAGGAACTAAGCAACCCAGTGCTGGTCTCAGATAAAATTATAAACGGCTTGTAGTGTAAATGGGGTTTTTACAGAAACCTTTTTGTAATTTCTACAAACCTTAATTTTTACGCACATACTATTAAGCATTTTTACAGTGTATGTACTTGTGATTTGGATGTTTGATTCCACAAAATAGGCGAAATTGTCTTCAGGTTTCACAGTAAATGCTGATAGATAGCTTGTTAAATGAAACTGATTAATAGGTGAAATTGGTGCATAAAACCTTCTGGCTTCTGTCTGTATATCTGCGTAATCTGTTCATTGACAACTGACCATAGAAGGCATCCTCACAAACATCTTTGGTTTGTAATATGTGTCAATGTGCATGTGTTGAAAAATACTTTTAGTGACCAACATGTCTGCTCACAGAGTTTCTGAATACTATGTATTGGGGTTGCTTTTTATGAACTCAACCAGCAGGTGGCACTGCACTTAAGGAGATGCATCGAGTTGACAAACACAATCTATAATTTACCCAGTATTTTATTCCATGTCTTCAGTCTGCTCTCTGAACAATTAAAATGATCAATTTTTTAAAAAGGTTTAGTAGTCCTGTTGAAGTTCAATAAAAAGCATTTAAAATGCCTGTAATCAACAAGGGAAATTTTCGTAATTAATTTTTTCCTAGCCGGTGCTATCACCCACCAAATAACTGGTACTCATTGTTACCATCCCATGCTCTGTAATATTGCCTATCAAGACAAAGCTGTCTGATCTTTTGTTCAGTATCAGGATTGCTCTTATGAGGAGATGGCAACAGTAAAGCACATTCTGATGTGAAAGGCAGTTTGTGGGGCATGCTGAAACCTGTTACTGTTTGGCAATAGTTTGGTCTTCAGTGTTACAGTTCACATGGCCCTGGCTCTTGTCAATAGGCAGTAATTATGGCTTGTCTAATTATAGTTTATTCTGGGAGGAGAGCTGTTCCATAATTGTGGGCCAACGGGTCTTTCCAATGCATTGGATGTCTAGAGGCAATTTCTTTGTGAAATCATTTTTATACCATTGATCCTTTCAGGAGTTGCAAGAGTATTTGTTAGGCTGCTGTTTTGCAATGTAAAATAGCCTATGTGAGAAATAAGGGACTGAGTTCTGTTCTTCTTTTTGTATGTAATGATCCTGTCAGGGGTTGTCTTCCTTACATTTTTACGAACCAAGAAACAATGAAAACATTAATAAATGACCCAGTTGTTTGTGGGAGAAAAAGAAAAAAAAAGTGTAAAATTGTTTATGAATTGTTTCTTTTTTTAAAGAAAAATACAGATGAAATATTTTTCATTCCAATAAATATGCACTCATTCACAAGAAAAAGATGCTTCTGGAGTTTTATTGTATATAAATGTTGAAATCTTGATTATCTTGGATCTCAGGTTATTGGGTTCATTTCACAATTTTGAATGGATGCAATGCATTTTTGTTTCCAAAATATGTGTAAATTAGTTTGTGTTCTGCATTTAAAGTATAATTTACTAAGTGCTTTTAGTTTTATCAAATCATGTACCACATTCCCAGATCAAAGGAGTTTTGATACTGCTCCGTGTGCCCAAGTCATACTTTGATGTTCACACGACTTGAAATTGCCAGAATTTTGGCCTGTGAGAAAAATGTCATGTGAATATGATGCACAGCACATTTCTCAGCAGATTATGTACTTGCGTGCTGAAAGGTTTGTTCTTTCTTCAATTAGCAATATTATTTATTGTCTATCAAACATGGAATGTTTTTCTTCTGGTTGCATTAAATGGGAACAGGCAGGCAGAGGGCAAAAGGGAACTGCTGCTAGCAGAATGTTCTATTTGTAATTCAGGCCTCTCAATTCCAGCAATGATAAGAGCTGGTAAGGGATCTGGCTGTCTAATGGACAATTAATATTTTCAGTGCAGTGCATGGCTACACCAATCATCACACATAACCCACAATTTTCTACACAGACCTCAAATTACTCTCCAATATCAGACAGCAATCAGGGTCTGTGTCAGTAATAACATGTCTGATGGGAACAATGGGGCGAAGGAGCTTCTTGCATCCTGAATATTACTGTGGTTTTTTATTACAACGAAACAAATTACTTTGTTGCACTTGTTCTCAAATGTTGATTATTTACTGAGATGGAAAGATTGTTGTGCTTTACTAATTTACACACACAGTAGATCTGGTTGCTTTTGATTTTCCAATTCCAAGGTGAGCACAGACAAATAGTCTTTTTTTTGGTTTGTTTGTTTTAAATGATCACTTTTATTTATTGCTAAATACAGCAGGAAGTATTTCCATGTAGCATTACTACAGTGCCCTCTAAAACTATAGTAACAGGAGAGTGAAATTTATTTTTGCTATATACTTCAGGCATTTGGATTTGAGATCAAAAGATGAATATGAGACAGAAGTGCAAGCAATCACCTTACCTATTACATGGTATTTACAGGTGTATATTTTACTATTTTGGAGAAAGAGCTATTTTTGTGTTGAGTCCCCCATTTTCAGCTGTGCAAAATTAAGTTAATGGATAACTCAGGTGTTAACTGTTGCTCAGGTAGTTCCTTTTGCATGGATTGTTCACACATAAAAGAGCAGTGAGTGTCTATTCTTGGTTCCAGCCTTTTTTATGGAGATTGCATTTGGATTCAGGGACATATATCAGCACAAATACCACAGAATTAACTATGGCAGAAAAACAACCATTCTGCAAGCTGTGAGAACAGAAGAATGCATTAAGAATAGCAAGGAAACTGGGTATATCGAGTACAGCAGTTTAAAAAGTCTTGAAAAGGAAAGAAACACCTGACGGACTCAGAAATAAACGCTGTACTGGTTGGCCAAGGAAGACAACTACAGTCGATGACAGACAAATCCTAAGAGCTGTGACGTTCAACCCTAAAACAATGATCAATGACATCACCAGCAGTCTCCAGAAGGCAGGGGTAAAAATAACAAGCCACCGTACACAAAATTCTTTGAGAGAAAGAAGGCTGCACTGCAAGATGCAAACCTTTCATTGGCAGCAAGAATCAAAGATTAGAATTCAGATCAGATTAGAATTCACCCCCCAAAAAATAGATAAGTGCCATATGAGTTCTAGAACAAAGTTTTATGGACAGAGGATACCAAAATAAACCTTTGCCAAAGCCATGGAAAGCTGAAAGTGTGGAGAAAGGAGCAGCACGGAGCATTACCTCTTCATTCAAAGAGATAGTGTCATGGCTTAGGCATATATGGCTGCACTGGAGGAAGACAGTAGCAGGATTAAATTGGAAATGTACAGACAAATGTTGTCTGGCCATGTACAAAGACATTTTCTAACCTCATCGGCCGGTGCTTCATCACGCAACGTCCCGAGACTCACTGCCTATTCACCAAAGCATTCATCAATGCTGAAAGTGGCCGCAGTGGTGGCCTGGAAAAACATTTCCTGAGACGATTCCAAATGTTCGGTGATGTCAGTGGGTTGTGGACTTGATACAGTTATTGGATTTATGGGTTATGTAGCCAAACACTAGACTTTATTGTTTTGATTTACTTTTAAGTTCATCCAATAACTTAATTTTGCACAGCTAAAAATGGGGGAACTGAACAAAAAAATAGCAGTTGTCCCATGTAAAAAATTAATGTATGGTATTAGTAATTTAATAGAATGGACTTAAATAACACATTTTCCAAATTAAAAATGTATTACTAAAAAGGTTTCATGATTATTGGTGGTGCCCTTGTCATTAATACTTGGTGCAGCATCCTCAGGCAAATATAACAACACTGAGCCTTCTCCTATAATGTTCGGTAAGGCCAGAAAACAATTTTGGAGGGATCTTGAACCTGCATGCAGGACCTTTTAAGATCCTTGATATCCTTATGTTTGTGCTTATGGGCTGCCCTCTGCAATTCAGACCACAGGTTTTTGGATGAGGTAATTTTTTTTTTTTTTTGAGGTACAGAATGTTTGGGGTCATTGTCTTGTTGGAAGGTCCAGCTGCAGCCAAAGCTTCGGTTAAAGAGTTAATTTTTGGTCTCATCCATCCAAAACAGCTCGTTCCAATTGAAGTTCCAACGCTGAACTTGATTGGAACTGCATGCTATACAATTACTACAAGGGTGCCAACAAATTACCATTGATAGGAAACAAAAATTTTCTTTTTAGTGATTTTGGAAGAGCTAAATTTACCTGCCACAGAACTTTAATCGTATGCTACCCATTTAACAGTGCTTTAGTGAGGGCTTATTTTTCATTCATTTTTTCAGCTAACCACATGGTAGCTGAGCAATAAATCAAGTCAAACGTCGTTGGGTTGCTTTCACTCCAATCAGATAAAGCAGATCAAATGTGAACGTTGTATTCAGGAAGTGTATTTATTATTTTAGAAAACGTGATTAGGATGTCACCATAACGCCAATGGGGAGAAGGAGAGATAGACTAATAATTAGGTTTCTCCCACGAGCCTCATCATACATCTACGGCGACAATGAGTTCTGATCTACGTCAGCTCATGAGCTATCACTTCCTTCCTCCCTCGGGTAAAGCGTGGAGAAATGGAAATCGAGCTGTCAACCCGCCTCACTAAGAGCGAGGGGAGTTTTAAACATGCTGACAACAGGTGATAAAGATAAATGGATGGAGCTCCGTGTTCATTCGAGGCATTCCACTCTCTAAAGCTTGCCATTCCCGTCCCGTTGCATATTTAGGCCACCTTCAAGCTCTGATTGCAGACCCATTCTGCATTAACGATACATGGGCAAGCACAGCAGAATCGTCCATCGGCCATTTCCTGAAAGACACGGTGTCATAGAAAGGCACTGGCTGGCACCAAGACAGCTGGTAAGAGAGGAACATATTCCTCATCCTTGTTTGGGAGAGTTCAGAGTGGATTGCCAATGCATTGCAATTAAGTACTTTTTCAAATATTTAGCTAATACATTTGAAAGTGTTTCAGCTATAGCCTTGGTATTTATTTATTTATTTATTTATTTATTTAAGGCTGATGTAAATAACTGACACACTCTCAAATGTATTAGCTAATTATTTAATAACTATTTAATTAACATGTAAATGAACAAATATCGTGTGAATTAAAGTAACATTTAAGGGAGCGCTGATGTCTGATGGGATACTTGAATTGCCTGTACCGGCCAAGGCCAGGAACTCATTTATTCAGAGAAAGGACCAAAATAATTAGCCTTGAAATGGCCTGTGAAGTCGGATGGAAGCTCAGGAGCAACAGGCTGATAGGGAGTGATCCCCAGGGTCTGCTCCAGGATGAGGCTGCTGCTCAGTGAATCAGCCAGGGACAATTTAGTTTTTCAAAGTGTGGGATGGAGAATTTAAATCACAAAAACATGTTGACAAGGTTAATCACTTTTGTAATGCAAAACACTTGGCTTTTCCACATGGGTTTACTATGTGTGGAATCTGCAAGAGTGCCTAAAGCCACCAGTGGTATTAAGGAAGGAAGTAAACAAAGGAAGCTGAGTCACACGAGGTAGACTGAAAGACATGCATTTATGTATTTATATTTAACAGAAATAGCATTAGAATTATGACCAATGACCAAATATGACCTGAAATACATTTGACTTTTTTGAATGTAGGTGTCCCTGTGTGATTCAAATTTAAATATAGGCTTCTCTTTTCAGTTTTTATGAATAAAAAGTGGACTCTATTAACCTGTATACACAGTGAACTGTTCAGAAGGCTAGCATTATGAGAATTGTTACTGTACAGTGTGGTCATCATGATTTAAAAATAGCTTCTTTCACGTGAAGCAGGAAAATAAACAATGAATCAGTTTGGCGTTGAACAGTTCGTGTCCCATACAAACAACTTTTACAACAATTTAGCTCAACAAAAACCACTCAAAGTAAAATCCACCTTCATTCAAATTCCTGAGACTTGAATAAGACTTTAAGATGGATGATTCCTGATTTGATTTGGACTTGACCTAGATGACATGAGAGACTTGTTTTAAACATTTGCACAAACACTGATTTTAGGAGCAGGATGTTCAGAAAGTGTTAAATAAAGTGTTAAATCTAGGTCAATTTCTTTTTGTTCCTCTTCATTTGGAAATGTCGGATAATAGATCTGAGACAATCAAAAAAGCCTTTAAATATAGTTTAAAAACATTTCTGATACTGTATTTTTTCTAAAATTTTCTACTTTTATGTCAAAAAAGAAAAAGGTGTACAGTAAAAGGTGATTATTAGAATTATAACATTAACTTTATTGAACTTTCTCTGCCCTGTTGCTGAAAGAAAACAAATTGCTTAATGCCATTACATTTTGCTGCACAGCAGTGGGGATGTATAGTGGGCTTCACTGTGGTAATTAAATAAAATTGTTCATATAGCAACCAGAATAAATGAAGATACCAATGGTGCTGACTGTATTTGTAACTAATACCACACACCGTGTCTAAAGAAATGAGTCACACTACTTCTGCACTGTCTCTTCTTGCATAACTGTGTGTACAGACTGAGCTGCATTCTCCAGTATGTTATTTATATACACAGCTACGCACCATCTGTTGCGGTCATCTGTGATGGAGCAAGAAAAACTATCTACAGCCTTACAAAATAGACACTTGCCAATACTGTTTTCACAAGAAACTTCAGGCTCATAATTTGGTCTAATAAACCACTGGAAGTTATTACATCTTGGTTGACCGTTATGTATTACCTGCAATTGACAACTCATGCACACACACACACACAAGCACAAACAACATATAAATTGGAATGTAAATTTAAAGCAACTCGAGTTAACCAGTGAATCACAATGGCCTCCCCAAATGATGTCAAGGTGTGGTCCTTATGGTCTGAGTAAAATGTTTACAGGCTAAAGGACTAGCTGAATACATGGGTGAACAGGTGACTATGAGGGGGAAAAAGAAATCTTCAGCAGTGATGGCCTTCCTCCTCCCAGGCAAATCATGCCTTCATTAGAGCTTGTGCCGACTTAAATACTCTGTTTAAGGACCTGATCGCCTTATGCTGTTGGTGGGTGATCACTTTTTGCTCCTGAAGGAGGAGCCATTTTGTCCATGAGTGTGGCTTTTGTATTTGTGAGGCAGCTCCTCTAGCCACACATAGATTGACAACAGTGTATGAAAGCAATGCTCTCCATGAGAGCAGACATTTCCCTCCCTGTAGTGCTTTGTAGCCTATATGATGTGAAAGTCACTTAATCGTACCCAAATTCATTCGAGGAATGTGTGAGCTTCAGCTGCGGTGTTTCTTTCAGTGGTGAAGGTGACAGCCTTCTGTGATGACTCTGGAGCAGGCATGCACAAAGGTTTTCAGCAATGACCCAAAGATATCAATCCATGCTATTTCTGACACAAACTTATGTCATTTTCATTTATCACAATTAATTGATAACTAATGGTGAAACTGCTGACAATAGCCATGATTTACCTAAAAGATAAATGAAAGGACAATGTTACTGAAATTAGAAGCCAATTAATATCAAAAAAAAAAAAAAAAAGTCAAATGAGCATAATTTAAGGCTTTATCAATGACGTGCAGTATGGGTGAAGTGCTCAAAGCTGCCAGAAAGAAAAGCATTGGATTAAACAAAACATTTCTTCTCATTAACATTAGTCATCGTCAATGAGTTTCTTTCAATGGGAGGTATCAGCCACTTCCCCGTGGGAAACAAGCTAGTTTCTAATGCTCATGTTGCTAATATTTAAAAACAGCCAAGATATCAACAATGCTCCAGATTTTATTTATTTATTTATTTTTATATATTTGTTGTCGAAACCACAAAAAGACTGGCAATGAACAAGTTAATTAGATGGAATCGGTACACAGGTTGTGGCATATGGAGTCAGATAACCATCACAGAGAATATGCTGAGAATATGTTCTCCAGAAACGCTGTTGCTCCTCCCTGCATTGAAACTCCATTCAAAGGACAAATCTACTGAGCTGCACTCTATCAGTCTGGAAGCAGGAGGAGGCAGGAGCACAGCACCATCACCTGATAAGTGGTACCAAGGAAATGATGCCCTTTTAGTATATGCCCAGACATTCACTCATATCGCCTTTATCAAGGGCTTGAAAAGGGCAAGCAAGAAAATGACAGATAACCCTTCATTGTCCCTTTTCAGGGTTTCTCTCTCCTTGTTTTTCTGGTCTTAGTTTCTGCACTTTCAAGTATACAGCGATTTATACTTACCGCATACCATGTATACTCAGTAGCTATTTAACACACACTCACTCCCCCATTCCATTCTGTGCATTCTGTCTTTATGCTATATTTTAAGTCAGTAAAATGTTACTGACTTAAACTATACCAGGCATGCAACATATGTATTGGGTTTTATGGAATGCAACTTTCTAATGTTAGATATTCATATGAATGGATTATAAAAAGGTTCTTCTATTTTTCACACCTGCTGCTTGCAATCCATTTTTAATAACATCAGGCCTGTATGTAGTTCACCGTCCCCTATTTTTAAGGGGAGTATTAGGATGCAGTTAATTGCCCCAATCGCACGCTGGTAGGGTTTGGAAACAAGTGTTCATGTTTCACGAAAGAGTCCCTCCATTATGTAATTAAGCCTCAAGTTAATGACCTATGGGTGACACCTCTCGGTTGACTATTTTTTCCTCTGCAGGCGATGGGGAAAGCAATATTATGTCAACGTAATTACATCCCCACCCAACTAATGAAGGGCCTTTTAGGGTAATTGCAGACATCCATGAGTGCTACAGAGTCTGAAACACTATAAAGCACCAGGTTATAAAATGCATTTGGAGTGGTTAACCAAGTGCACCGTATGACTTGTACTCAGATTTGCAGGAGAAGCTTAAAGCTGTTTGAACTGTAACAAAACACAAACAGAAAAACAAGAAGAGGTTAGAAGGAATGTTTCAGATTTCGCTACCAGAAAAAACCATACCCTTGAATGGCACATACTGTACAGTAATATGTAACTAGTGGTGCTTTACTTGTTTAGACATTTGCAAATGATAAAATTCAATATCCAATATCCTTCAAAATCAAATGCAATATAAACATTTGGCTAATGTTACTGGGAATTTAAGAAAGACAGACCTAACCTGCATAATAGTGATAAATTGATCCTAATGCCCATTGGCTTTTAAGTTGGGAACCAAAGCTTTGCCAAATCTCATCATGGTTGCAATTTTCATTGGATTTTATCAGCTGTTCATATCAATCTTGCAACAGCTTTGCAACCGAGTTGTTTCCATAACAGACAGACACCAACAAACAAAGCTGCCAAACTCCCCTGCTTGCGATCACAGATTCCTCATGGCCATTTGTCACAATGCGCGGCAGTTCCTTTGAAACTGTGAAACGATGGTAATCACAACAGGGTTCTTCTGCAAACTCATTAGTCCCGTGGTAATGCTGAGTGCCGTCAGGAACGGGATCCTGCATTACAGAGAAGCGCCAGCCAGATTGCACCAGTCACTGAAATTATTCAACCGTATTCTTCTCCCTCCGCCAGATTTGTCAGCATATGATTGCTTTGTGGAGACAGACGGCAGAGTTGATTGGAATGCTGGGACTTGCCACAGCTGCTTTAGATGCTGCAAAGGTCAGTTTATTTTTTTTCTCTGAAGTTCACGTTTGATTGTAGCTGAAAAGGGCACATTACACCATCTGAGCCCCCTCCCCACCCCCCACCCCCCACCCCGCACCTTGGCATTTTTGCAGTTATATTTTCTGAACTGCTGCCTGATGGACACAATCACACAGAAGGCGACTTGAGCTAATGAAAGAACCATTTTATTACAAAAAGTAAACACCTGGAGAAGAAAATATTACAGATTGAAAAGTAGGCTGGATCATAGTAAGTAAACTGCAAAGTAAATTCTAAGACAAGTTTACCTTTAACACCAGAGTGCAGTGTTTGTCCCCTGGTGTCACTGAAATGCTGACAGGACAACAGTGCAACAACAACGTGCAAACACACTGTGCACAATAGGTATGCATGGGCTGGCTTTCTACCTTAAACCACAGTGTACCATAGAAGAAAGCGTAGGTCAAAGTGCCACCAGCATAGGGATATACATCTCAGAGCTCTCAGAGGTTGAGCTTGGCTGATTCACTGCCAGCTTATGACTGTAAACAAGCAACTTCATAAGGCATAGAGCGAAGGGACAGGGGGAGTGGGTCAAACTAAGATCTACAGACATAGTCAATAAAGGGACGCAAGTTTGTAAAAATTCACTCACCATCTGTGCTCATTTGTCAGCCCACATCTGTAACCAAGAGTGTATCCGCAGATTTAAATAGATATTTGGAATGTTTTTAATAAGGCAGTGCAACACAATCTAGACCATGCAAGCCCAACAATCGACTGACCACCACTTTGGATTATATTAGTCTTGGATCTGCTTCCTGAGAAACTAGGAGGACTTTTATAACCCATAAGTGCAAAGCTGTGGCAAACTCTACAATAGTACCCAATAATATGACCCATCTTACCTCTTGACGCCAGTTACATAAACATCACAACTGGATGAACAAAGCACTGCGATTAAAGTTTGATCCTAGAAATGTCATTATGTCATACAGACACATTTCATAAATCTTGTATATTTAGTTCATTACCATTTTCCTCTGGGAATGAAAATGGACAGGTATTTTGTTATTGTTATTGCAGTTGTGCAATAAAGATTTATCAGACATTTAAATCCACTTAGAACCAAACAGAATTCAATTAATTTAGTTTGGGAAAATTCTCCTCTACTGATCAGGAATTAATTTTTCTGTTTGGCTATTATAATTCATTCTTAGCATTTCTCAATGTATACTGACTCCAGTCTGGGTCATCCTGCAATTCTCCATAACAACATTCTTTGAATAACAAAATTGCTTAATTATGCAGATAACTCTCTGGCATATTAAACAGATATTCTCCTCTTGTATATCTGAAGCACAGTATTCAAAGCTTCAGTGGACAAATGAGTTTCCACAAACACCACTGTAAGAGTAACGTTACTGCATAAATATTAATTTACAGAAAAGTAATAAAAATATGTAAACTTTTTGACTCCACTGTACTCTACTCAAGCGATATGGAAGTCTGGTGCACAGACTTTAATCAAAACATCATCATATCACACAATAAACTTCCCTACTGCTCAAGGATCAGGGAGATCTCAACAACAAATCACATTGTCACATCAACAACAGATGATATCGTAGAAAAAGGGATCAAAATAATCTCCTCTGATTTCTTTTCTTTGAATTTAAGTATGGGGAGAAATGAGACATTGCACATCAGAGACCAACCTGTGAAAGAAGAGGATTTTGTTGGGTAAATTTAAGTCTGTGCATTCTTCCCTCTCCTATCACTGCAGAAACAGAAGCCTATCACAGCCTATCTCCCAGATGTAAACAGCATCATTATAACCCAAAGATCAATTCAATTCAGTTAAACTCTCAGAAGGGGGGTGAAATCTTGATATGTAGGGCAGATCGAGGACATCTAGGGATATAGAGCAGAACCTGCTCGATATAGAATTCCTTAAATCAAAATTTTACTAATGGTGTCATTTTGACAGTTTAAAGGACGGTGCTTCTGTTAATGAGTACAGATCTGGTGAGGTGGGCTTGTGGTCAGTCAAGTCTGCAAGAGGAGATATTGGTTTTAGAAAATATGTTCCTTCATAAGATTCAGAAACCAACATCCGCAGAGAGACGACAGCAGGGAATTTGATGGTTAAATTGTTCAGGGGAAAAGAAAGGTCATATCAGATCCATCCCCTCCTTTCTGGGGAGCATTTACCCGCGGCACCAGGTCTGGCCAACGGGCAATGTGCTCGCTGCCTGTGGAGCACGGACGATCGCGTTCAGGGGATGAGGTAGTCGAAGGTGTCCTTCTCCCTGTAGTCAGTCCAGGTGGAGGAGGGCATGCTGCGGTAGGGGTCCAGTAGGATGCGGAAACAGCGCACGATGAGCAGGCCCAGGATGATGAAGAGCAGGAAGACAAAGACAAACGCTGCCTTCTGCTCCAGGCTCAGGGACGAGGGCACAGGCAGAGCTGCCCCCGAAGCTGAGATTGTGCTGCTCAGGAATGCCTCGGCCATTTTGGGTGTGTTGCCCAAACGGATTCTTCTTCTGTACTTAAGTCTGGGTTAGGCAGCCATCTTTGCTGTGCTAGGAAAATTAACGTCTGAAGGCTCCTATATGAAGATAAAAGCAGTTTGGAAACAATAGTCAAAATAAGGCAAATTCTAAAACTAAGACCAAGACCGTGTTTGTTCCTCAACTTAACTTGATTTATTAAATCTCTCTTTACAGAATGTTGTATTTTACAAAGGCAAGGAAATGGTCAACTTTGTAAAGTATTATTCCATTGCTCTGAATATGGATCCATCAAAAGTAAACTTGATTATAATGATCTAAGAATCAGCATACTCCTCTTCATATACTGGAAAACAAATATGGTTACTTTTTTGGTTACTTTAATCTAAAACAAGCTCTGATGCACCAATTTGACCAAAATAAAAAAGACTCTTTTTTCTTCCCTAAATGGGACATGTGCATGTTGTTACTTAGCCAGCTACAAACAAATCAAACAATAGGAGATGCGCTTGCAGTTTTAATTCTTGAACCCTACTCTGTTCATAAGAACAAACATAAAATAATCTGCATAAAATAGTTGAAAACATTTCATTAATAGAAACTGTGTCACAATGTAGAGCTTCCAAAGAGTTCCCCTAAGGGAAAAAATGTTGAAAGAGCTTTGTGTGCAGACAACCCTTGACAATATACCGATTGAAATGACTTTATTGTGAGAAGACATTCCAAAGAATTCAATAGCCATGGTCTCAAGAAAAGCAGGGAGGACAAGGTGAAGGACAAACGAAAAACAGCAGAACGGCAGAGGTACAAGGGACACAATGCAAGCTGGGCAAGAGTGAATCAGCTTTCCCACAGCAATTCTGTAACCCTTACTCCCCAATGTATATGCACCCTTTTCTTCTGTATGACGCAAGAGATATAGTTAGCTTTCAGGACTAAAGGCTGTGGCTAAGAACACGAAGCCTGGCTGAGAACACAAATCTCACAAGAGTCTTACACATTTTACTCTTGTTCTGAATCTTGTTCTGATGTCACCTGCAATAGTAGATTTTCCCGGTCATGTCACTGAGCTCGGATAGATTGGCATGGCTTTCACCCCATGCTTCCTGTGTAAAACCAGACGGTCCAGTTTATGGTTCCTTGGCCTCTGTTAGGATGGAGTGCGTCTAACGCATCGAATGGGGCGATTGCACAAGGCCTCATGCCTGTGAAGGCCTCACGTCAGGCAGGGATTTTTGATTAATTCAATTTTTTGCTGATGCCTTTTAAAATTTTTTAAATGTTCAGACACAGAAACATGTTTCTTCTTGGTCAATGATATAGGCCTAGGAAATCTAGCATGCGGGCAGACTACATAATATATATAATACTTATAATATTGTGTATTATTCTATTGTCCATTATCTATCAGCAGTGCAGCATACTAAGCATAGGGGAGGTTACTCAAAACAACAGTGGAGGGTGGATGATGGGCACATTGGTTACAGTGTATTGCACCGGAGAAAAAAAGACTTTCGTATGTTCTGTGTGTGTGTGTGTGTGTGTGCAGTGCATCATGATAAAGGCCTTGTGCTGCCAACTTCACACAGGGCCTCCCATATCCCCCAGTCAACCCTTTATTATTTTCATAGAGACTGAGAATGCCAGTTGGGAACAAATGAAAGAGCAGACTTACAGAAATGATAGTGGTCAGAACAACCTTTTGGTCATACACATCGTTGCAGTTGTTTCTATTTCTTATCAATGGCTGATCATCATTGGTTTGATTTGGCTTACATTTGGAAGTTTATATAGGTTTGTAAATATATTTCATATGGGTATGTTTTAAAGACCTGCAAGACCTGTATAATAAATATTTTACATACACATAATTAAAAGATAATAATACTGGATTCAATTATTTTAGTAAACGCTTGAATAAGTGCTTTGGATAAAATTAAATACCTCAGTCATGTAAGCTAGTTGGTTACAGAGGAGGTCGGTTATTTGTGGCACAGATTCAAATTATAATATAGAGACCTGAATTCACTCAAATCACACATCTCTTTTTTTAAAGCACCTATTTTTAATAATCTCAAAAAATAATTTTTAAAAATAATTCATAGTTATTTACATTGTCCAGCATTACATATATCTCTCAAAACCCATATAAGATAGGAAAGTAGAAGGGTTGACTTCTGTATTGTGAAAATTTAAGCATTTGGTGGGTCTTTGATATCTCAGTTGAATTATCTGGATATTAAATTTTGAACTGACATACATTCTTTCTGCAAGAATCTATCATTTTTTCAACAGAGCTGCCAATGAGCTTCAGCTTCAGGGTCAAACAAATGGTTTTGGCCATTCTACAGCAAGGAATATTTTTCCTTCAGTGGATTTGTCTCAAAAAAACTCCCTGGCTTGTCTTTGTGCATTCTGAGAATAGCTTCTGATTTGTTCAGATGCCCCATGAGATTTGCCTGGACCAGCGTGTGCTATTCACGAAGAGAAGAGCAACTGGAATGCACAGAGATAGTGCTTTGAATGGCTTTAGAGTCCCACTTAGTGAACTGTCAAGGAAAAAAAAAAAACAGGCAAAGTCGAAATACTGAAGTGTACCGAAACAGGTTTAAGAGGCTGTGCCTTTTGACTCCACTGCAGCGTGCATCATTTGTGTCTTCGTGAAAAAAGATAACATCAAAATTCATGATATATTTATTGTGAGTACTGGTATATTGGTATAAATTATACATCCCCACGCTTTATTCACATGATGCTCTTTGGGGGTACTCGCTGGCCTTCATCGTTGGACTGAATAAACCATCTTAGTACTCTGTTGCGTTCTGAAAGCATCAACACCCCCCCCCCCCCCCCCCCGCACACACACATGCAACCAAACACAGTTGCTTTTGTTCAATACAATAATAATTACTACACCAAGTAATGCTGTCTGCCTTTGCTAGGACAGAAAGAGGAAGGTCATGTGGTTATATCTTCTTTTGTTTAATATTGTGTTTCAATGAAAATGTTGAACACAATGGTATAAAATGTAGTTCTGTCAAAATAAGCTCAAAGTTCTGTCCCACATAGGACTTTTTTCTGCAGTCGGTCAAACCACCATTTGTAATGTATGGTACCTGCTTAGGTTATCAGAGCTGTCATTTGTTGTATGAATTAAGAGGACTGGAGAGCTGGATGATCTGTAGTTCAGAGCTGTCTTATGTAACAAAAGAATGCTGCCCACTTAAATCCAAAACTAGGCAGCCCACATGCTGAAAAAGTGGCTTTCTTTTGCCAGGCAACACACATGGTATGATCTGCACATGTTGCAAGTTCCCCAGCACTTTATCCCCACAGCGATCGATGCAAGGCTGTGCCCCTGTGAACAGACTCCGAGAGCCATGAACAGCTGGTCTGCAACCAAGCAAAAGAAAAAGCGCCATGCTGACTACGTAAAATTCCAGAAAAGAAGCCTGTTTTTTTTTTTTGGAAAATAAATAAAAAAATTAATAAATAGGCCATTTCCAAAAAGAACGGTCTCAGTGACACTGGCAGACATCAAGTCAGATAGCAAGAGGGGAAAATATTCTCCATCTTTGGCTTGGAGAGTTCAGAGTGGATTGTCAATGTATTATAAAAAATGACTCATCCAAAGCCTAACAAATCCAAATAAATAAATAAATAAATAAATAAATAGGCGCAGCTTGGGTTTAGCCTAATCTACATGCGCGTTTCCCTTTCAGACTACTAATATTTTCGATATGCCCGCCACCAATCATTGCATTTAGATAAGCAGAAATGTATTCCACCCAAATAAATATTCTATCGAACAAGCACCGCATGCCTTTGAGTGATATTATTATTAAATAATTCATCACCATTTCTTGATCACATATATTTTCATAAAATATCCCCATCTCACACGCACTACCAAGCTGCTGACCATTGATGATAACAAATAAAAAAACAAGTTCTGGTCTTATATGAAATCATAATATATTTAGCAATGATAATGCAATTATATAAGCTGCAATTTGCGTCTATACACATTACTCAACTCGCATTTTATCGGCAAATTCAAAGGGATGGGCATGCGTGGCATTATGAGCTCCCAACATGCCAGTACAATCAGAAATTAGTGCTAATTTTCAATCTATCAATTAACGTATCTCCACGCATTTTCATATAAAATAAGTGTCATCCATTAGAAATAAATTAAAATGATATAGCAACCTGACAGCTACAAGTCTATTCACGCGCGCATTTCACCACAGATCCATTTGCTTACCTGTTGTCTCGATGTGGATAACTCGTAAGACTCCGCCAGCATGATGCTGATGGTTGGCTGAGAAAATGTATTTAGAAATACAGTTACGAAATTATTTATTTACGCAACAACTTGAATTAAACAACGGTTGAAAATGTATTTCTTAAACTTTGTTTTCACCCCTTCGCTCTCTATACCATGCCTTCTCTCCCTCTCTCATCATATCTCCCTCCCTCTCTCTACCCATGTCCCTTTTTTTTTTTTTTTTTACAAGAGGACCTCGCGCTGTCTCGTCACCTATAGCAACCAGTTGCTATAGCGATCGTTTTAGGTGCTGTTGTGCGCTTTTTTCTGATGCGGGGTAAGCCGAGTGAGGCTGACCAACCTGCATCGCAGAGCTTCACGCCTGATTGAGCGGATTCGATTTCTTCAAACCCTGGAATGCTTCCATTACACGTTCCAGGGTTCGCACACTAGTTGCTCCAATTTGCTAATGAGCTTATCAACCAGGTTCGTACAGGCAGCCTATGTAAATTAGTTGGTTCACAAATAGTTATTTGGATCAAATCATGTTTTCTGTCCTAACTCTTATGGGAATGTTTATAACGAAGATATATTAGAAACCATTCCAAACAGCGAACCCAGTAAGTTTGTAGAACCACTATATTTATGTTCTAGAAACGCTTACTGGAAATCGGTGTGTATCACGGTTGACTAGCGAATTGAAAAACAGATTTAAAAAAGCTTGCTTTTTGCTTTTTGATTGATCTCTTCTCCCCCCCCCCTCTCTCTCTCTCTCTCCTCTCTACGCCCATGCAATAGAACATGCATTTATCGAGAGTGTAATGGCCTAGACGTCCCATTTCACTCTTTGTAGAAGGCGTTCATGATTCAGCTTGTAATTCCAACCTTTCTATATGCAACAACAGTTATTCTGTGTTAGCATACAATGCATACAGAGTATGTGTAGGACTGTTATTTTTATTGGCTTTCACCAACTCCTTACATAACACCCAAAGACACGGTCCCTAATTTAAGCCAAATTATCAGTCTGGATTTCAGAACACTGAAACTGTATATTGAAGTATCTTGTTTCATTGCAGTAGCCCTATACCTTTATCAGTCCCTCTGTACCCAACTGTACACAACTATCAGGAACATCTGTGACTAGAAGAAGAGAAGGCTAGAATGTCAGGAGCCTCTTGCTGTAACTGTACTTTGACTTTAATCAGCATTTGGCGACTGCAGTGCATAGTTAGCCATGAGTGCAAGTGGACCTGTTATCATTCCTCTTCCGGCAGGTGTACTCTATCAGCGGAGGACATATCTGATGACACGTTTGCTCTTTGTCTTCCTGGCCACACAACACTATTGGCAAGGTTCATCTGCAGTTGTTGTGGGATGGGACAGGGGAGGGGAAAGCCATTCAATTAATTCTGGGCACTTTGAGCAATCTGAGCTGTAAGTGTTCTTTGCTGCAGCTACCACCAGCTTGTAGGCTAATTTTTCATGACAGGAACATAGTAATGTGGAAAAAATGGCTTTTTGGGACAGTTTGAGTCCCTTGACATCTTAAAAATATGACAATTGACTCTGTGGTGACTGTTAAGCATTCTGACTTCAGGTTCATTAGAGTCTGAACAGGCAATGTACCTGTCATTCACAGTACTCCAGTACACAAACACCATGGCACGCATTACACGTTGACACTAGTTTCACCACTGTTATCAGATTCCCAAAACATTAGAGGAAATATGAGTGAACATTGCTTGGGATGCAATACTGCACATATTCATTGTTTTTCTGGGAGAATCCCTTATTTTGTTGAAGTATTATATTTTGATATATAACTTTAGCAGATTAGCAATAATTTGTAAAAACATAAACAAAGAAAAGGTTGCAGTTATTTCTGGAGGGAAAGGGTCATAAATCTATTTGATATTTATTTAACATTTATTTCGCAGTTTGCACTATTTCCTCACACCAAGAAGGTCTTTGATTCAAATCCCAGCCTTTCTGTGTGGAGTTTGCATGTTCTCTCTGTGTCCACGTGGCTCACTGGGTACATCTCAATACTTGAAAAATGTTTCCTTCTTTCATCCACTGCCACCTCCTCTCCTCCATGCTTGGAAACCAATCTTTGTGTCCTCCCTCCCTCCAGCTTCCCAATATTTGAGGAGACGAGCAAAGCGGCTTCAAACTCGGCTCCACACCTCCTCTGGTGAAGGATACATCGATGTATGCTAGCGTGGAAGTCTTCATATTTCTAGGTGACATCATCGTGCTCACACCCACAGGAACTGAAAGACCGTCCCACAGAATCTGACACAATCCAAACTTTAGAAAGTGGAGATGGCTGAAGAATTGCATTTCCCCCAATTATGCAAGATATTTAGCCAAATTTGTGCGTGGTTCAGTTGGTTATCACACATAGCGTAGTACCCGAAAGCTAGATTACCTACAATGGATAACAAAATGTTAGTTTGTTTTTGTGGCTCATATCCTACAGACAAATTCGGTAATTTAAGACTGGCAAACAGGTTTATTTATTTGTATATGAACGTTAGATAAATGATCATGACTCTAAACATAAATAAGCATGGCATCTACCGTTATTTCACTGTGTGAATATGCACAAATTAATTTATTCAACTAACCGTTTCCAAGGACGTAGCCTATTTATTACCAACGATTTTGAGTTCAGATGTTATAGTGGGAAATAATTGTTTTTCAGTGTGAACACTGAACGTTGGGGAACAATAACATAATATGAAGAGGCATCAGTTTCACTAATCTATGGAAATGTTTCTGAATTAGTCTATGTGAGATGGAATGAAGTGGCAATGTAGGCTGTCACAGTACGCTAAGTCAATTATGCTCAGACATTGAGCACATCAGGATTCTGGAATTGCAGTAAATTGTTATGTTTGTATACTATGAGATGTTTACTTTGATCTAATGTTACGATTTCACATTATTTCCCGTCTCAGTGCAAATTACAGTCCCAATTACTTATAGGTTACTTGCAGCTTTAATGGGCTGACCACGTGTAAGATCTGTGTTTGGCTATGGGACTATTTGTAGAGTTGGCAAAATATAACGATCATGATAGAGCTATTTAATAAATAGTCGCCGTCACCTTTTATGATGGCGAAGCAGATGAGCTGTCCCAATTTTCTTCACGCCTCCTCATCATTTTCTTTCCTCCACTCTCCTCCTCCCCTCCTTTCCTCAACATATTTTCACGCAGGAGATGAGTGAAAGTGGGGAAAAGGAGGTGAGGAGTGAAAAGTAATGGGATGCATCCCCTGAGTATTCTCTGGGTACTCCGGTTTCCCCCAACAGTCTAAAGACATGCAGGTTAGGTTAGAGTGTGTGAGTGAATTGTGTATGTGCTCTACGAATAGATTGGTGACCTGCCTCGGGTGTATTCCTGCGTCTCACCCAATGCATGCTGGGATAGGTTCCAGTACCCCCCGTGACCCTGAACAGGAATAATTGGGTTAATTGACTAATTGTTTGATTTCAAATCCAAAGTTGTGGAGTACAGAGCCAAATCAAAAAATGTCCCAAACATTATGTATATCTGACAAAAATACATTTTATGACATGCTTTTGCATTTAGGCTTTTACAAGTAGGGTTTATGACTGTGAAATGTATCTAATATTACTTCCCATGAGAAGCAGATTATGACAAATTCTTAATTATTCTCACAACTGAAGGACAGCTTGACAAAGAATGATTCACAGGCATCTTTAATTAAATAGTGAGATGTTTTGCCTATTTTGAATGGGAAGCGTCATGAATTGGTGAAGTTCTGTATTGAGGAGACTTGGTAAAGACAACAGTAATGGCATGTTTGCAGTTTTTGTCAATTACTTTATTATATTTTTTCACTATGCAATGTGTCTCTGTCATCTGTTTTTACTTTAAGTACTTCTCAATAAAATATATTAGTGCATTATAATTAATTGCTTTCTTGACATCATATTATATTAATCTAAAAAGCCAACCATTTTCATTTTCAAACAGCCATTAATTCTAAATTCCCATGGGTGTTTACATCAATTGGAGCGTAAATACAATGTTTTGTTGTAATAAACATAAAAAAAGAAAATAAACTACCAGCAAGCATCCAGGGATAATCAGCTTAGCGTGTGGTCCACTTGGTCTCATACTGCAGCTGAGCTTATTAGACACGAGATGCTGTTTCAATCCTCCTTCACAAAGTAGCTTTGACAAACATTATTGAATGCGCTGATATTAGGGCTTTTGTTTTTGTTTCTGAAATAGAGTAGATCTAATCCAATTTGAATATTATTTGAGTTCTCGAGGAAATAAATGTCTCACATCACTTGAGTGTTAATTGGAACTTCCAAAAAGGGCTAAAACATTTCATGGAAGGGAAATTGTACATAATACAATTATGGTTGCTGGAAACATTAAAATATAACTTTGGTTGTCATGACTTTTTGCCTAAAACTTCAATGTGTTTATTATAATTATATATAACTCATATTTCATGCCACTTCTGAAACAAAGGCCAGTGTAAATCATAGCTGACCGTCTTAGCTGGCACAATGGCTATTGATATGATATTTTTCAAATGATACATTAAACCAATGTGATAAATGCTGCACCTAAACCTATACCCTCAATGACTCACAAATTCATAACTTTTGGACAATAACTCGAGCCTGCAGTTTCAGCTCCTAATTGTGAAGCATCAGTCTTTGCAAAGAATTCACTCGTGCACTCACAAAACATTACTGAGCTGTACATTGAAATTTCAAAAGAAAGAATGTATGTATGTCACAGATTTATTGATTGATTTCCAACTAGATTGAGTTGTGGATGGGGAGGGTATGATATTTAAATGTTTTGTTTCACAATTTATTACAAATACAAATGTAAAGAATGTATCTTTCTCTTGGCATTTGTTTTTAATAAATATGAAGCCGGCTCTGAAAAAAGATATCCATTTTTATTTAACTAAATTAGATTTGGTGGATTTTGGATTTGGAAGGATGAACCTCATGTGTCTCAAATGAAATTACTATCCACACTGCTATGTCTTTCAGTTGCCGTGGTTACCCGAGGGCACCATTGAAGTTCCAGCTTCCTTCATTTCAGTGACTGCAAATATTGAGTGATGTTGATTTTTTAAAGCAAATTTTCATTGCAAACAAGCGAATAAATACATAGAATGTAAAACTTTTATTCTGTAATATGTACCCATGCCTGCAAATGGAATTGTACATGCTTGGCCATATGTGATCCATTAATAAATGAATAATACATTTGTGAAAACATGGGTCCAATATATTAGTCTAAACAATTAAGAGAAAATAGTTTAAAAAAATAGTTTCCCCACTGGCTCAATTGGCTATTTCCCTCGTGGTTTTGAGACATTTAGACAAATACATTAATGTTTCTTTTTACTAAAATAATTTGGGAAGATAAAGTAATATTGATTTATTATGCTTATAGTTAGATTCTAGGGTCACTTAGAGTATTTTCATGTTGAACAAAAATAATGGCAAATTAGCAAATTCTGTATTTGATTCAATACCCTACTGCTTCATTGGTCTGTTTATACCTACTCTTGAAGCTTATCCAAATTTCAAAAATATTTAGTTTGGAGCATCTACCTGAAATAATGCGAAAACACTTGGAATAATGCAAAACAAAATAAATTGCAAGCCACCATCCCCTCAGCATCTGGATGTTATGTATTCTTTGCATATATATTTTTGTTGCTAGTGTAATGATAGGAATGCTGGGATGTGATGATGAAAGTGCCACCTGCTGTTGTGCCTGTGCATCTCGGACAGGTGGTCCCTGCAGGAATGAAACTAACCACCGGAGGGCAGGATTTGACAGTGACATATTAAACATAAGTGTGGTCACGTGCAACACTCTGCTGCCCCCATTTCTGTATTGTGATACAATGGTAATAATATGATCTGTTGTATCAATACTATTGAATGCTGTTACACAGGTATGGTGTAGTGTGATCACATACACAGATTTCACAAGTGACTTCTGGTTGGGTCATGCTTGAAAAGGATTTTAAAGGAAACTTTGAAGTTATTCCCTAAAACAATGGCAAAATACACATAACAATAATTAGATTATTCTGACTTTGAACAAGCAAATATGGATTTTTTTTTGTTAACAAACAACCATGATGGGTTGAATGTACCAAGCAAAAAAGCTTGCTTTGTTCGTACATTTCACCCTGACATATGCAGCTAGCACATTTCAAAAGAGAGAGCATTTTAATAGAGGTGGCAAACCATTTAAAGAGGTATGCGTGATGCAGGAGTAAAAGCTTGACACTTCACATACAGTATTATCACACACTGAGTGATGGGGCCTTTTTCAGCATGTAAAGGGCACAGTGGTTTTCATTGAAGGATTATTCATAATTATAGCAATCAGAGCGGCTCGGGCAGCAAGAGGCACGGACATTTCAACTGGGGAAGAATCACTTCCCTGCTCCCTAGTAATTGACTTTACAAACAAAACAGGATTTTTACAGGTCAATTAGACTTGTTAAAACTCTTCTCCCTTTCTGCCATGTGTATGTACTATGCACAGGTCAGTCTTTCAAACCACTATGACTTGTTCTGTCCTAAACTCAATAAACCTGCTCTCAATGGCATCCTGGCTTTAAAACCACCAATAGTTCAATTATAACCACAGCCTCAGTAATAACACTTAGCAATGTCTGTCATGTGCTTCCAGAAACCTTATAGTGGGAACTCTATAAGGAACTCTATACTAACCTTGTTAGTGATTACACCAATGAAATGCGAACCAGTTTATAAAAAACATGTTCCCCTATACAGAGCAACAATCACTCGTGTTTGAAGCAGCTAGCCTTGCAGAGTAGCAAATCAGAGACACGGTTATTTAGATATTTATCCTCTTTCATTAGTTGGACAGCAAAATTGCTACAACAGGGGGCTCGTGGGTGGACCATACAGGAGATGAACTGCTAATCTGTGGAAGAAAAATTTGGCCTGTCCAGAAAAGAGGGAGATTTAGAACAGCCAGCTATTTAAAGCCTCAGAGTGCTTGAAAATCATTTTGCACTGAATCAAATTTTACTCCATGCCAACTAGACCTGATTTAAAGAATCCTCATAATTAAACCCTCGTGAATGTAATATTGACAAATAGACCACGTAAATATGTAGCGAGTGGTGTTTTCTCTTTGGACCAGAGTGACCATTGCCCAATTCCTTGTATTCAGCATACCAAGAAGCTAAAATATGAAGCTCACATTTATGGCAAAAGGGACTTAAAGCATTTTGTTGATCAAGCATTTTTGCATGACCTCTTTCATAGTGATATTGGCACAGTACGTAGTATTCCAGAGCCTGTACTAGCTTTTAGACATTTTAGTGATGTTTTTAATTTTCTTTCTAATATGCATGCCTCCTTCACAATATTGAGGGTAAAAAACAGAAACAATCCATGGTTCTCAGCTGAGCTCTGATTTGTTAAGGGAAAGTGATCTAGCATGGGCCACGGCACACACATCCAAATCCTCAAAGGACTGGCAGGCCTTTGGAATACATGCGTTAGACAAAAAAAGGCCAAAACATTATATTTTGTTGATAGTCTGATTGTCAGGATAATCCTGTAAAATTTATAAAAACTGTTAAAGTGCTAAACAATGTACAGGTTTCTTCTCTACAAAATCATTTCATTTTGGATTCTACAATTGTATGTCATCTCTGCCCTGTAACACTGCAAAGAAAGAAACTCAAACAACCAGTGTTGAATAAGCTTATCGAGTTACATTTTTCATTGAGGTTATTCTCTGTATCTGAGGTATGTCAAGAATAAATGGCTATTCATCAAAAAAAGCTAATGGTGCTGATTCTCTTGACCCAAGATTGCTTTTGCTGGCATCTCCCATTTTGGCTTTACCATCTATATACATTTCCATTCTGGGGGAAGTATTCCTAAAGTCTGGAAAATAGCATATCTCTCAGCTTTATTTAAAAATGGTTGAGGTTAGTGACCGAAATGACTACGGCCCTACCTACATGCTCTCTTGCTTTTTGAAAAATTGGTCAGTAGCTAAGTTTGATCATATTTGTCTTCTAATAGTAGTTTAAACTCTTAGCAGTCTAGTTTAAGGCCTAGACACAGTACTGTGACTAGTTCATTTAAGATGGTCAATAATATCATTTGTTCATTTGCCTTATTTATTGATTTATGGAAAGCCTTTGATACGGTCGATCACACTGTTCTTTTAGATAAGTCATAGTAATGCCTGTGAGTGGTTTGAGGGCTATCTTATATTGGCAGACGGGCATCAATCTAGTTTTCAGGAAATGTCTAAAGTGGTCCCCCAGGGTTCTATATTAGGTCCTTTGTTCTTTACTTTACACATAAATAATGTGGACTCAGTGAATACAAATACTTATGTTCATTTCTATCCAGATGATACCATTATTTACACTTCAGCACTCTCAGATTATAAAGCTTTAAAAAATGTACAGGCTGAGTGCTTGTTAGGCCATTCAGAGTGCTCTGTTAGCTCTTAAAATTGTGCTTAGCCCAGCCATGTCAAATTATATGCTCTTTAGTAGATCTAAAGGAAAATATCTCAGAAATTGTAGTATTCATACAATTGATGGTTGAAAATTTTTAGAGAACACAGTGTTATAAGTATTAAGGTATCTGGTTAGATGAAGATTAAAAATACATGTTGAAGAGTTTTTGTGGAGAAAAAACTGAAATATACATGGGTTTTTTTTCTACAGGAACAAAGTGCGTAATAAGTTCTAGTTTATAAGTTATTCAAAAAAAAAAAAAAACATTTTTGTCTTTGTTGGATTATATGGCTGTAATCTACATTCATGCATCGGTCAGTACCCTCAAACCCCTTGATGCAGTGTATCATAGTGCATTCATGTTTATTATAGGTGATAGCTTTAGAACACGTCACTGTACACTGCGTGAAAGTAGGCTTGACCTCCCTTAGAGCTATAAGAGAATGCCACTGCCTTATATTCATTTGCAAAGCGATGTTAGATAAGCTACTATCTTATATCTGTCCTCTTATTCAGTTTAGATCTAATTGAAGGGCATACTTGCTGCCAGGATTATTTTACTCTCTATAACCCTCATATGAATACTGAATTAGGGAAGCTTTCTTTCACCTTCTACGCAGCTTTTAAATGGATTCAGTGAAAGGTTACCCGCAAATTGACTGATTAGCATTGAGGGTTTCAGGTTTCTTTCTAAAAAAATGTCCTTCCTTTTCATAATGTATTTGCTTTTTTCTGTAGCTTTTTTCATTTGCTCAATTTCTGTGGTATTTTAATGTGTTGTGTATTTGTTGCATTGTTGTATTCTCAGGGCATCATGTAAAAGAGAATTTTGCTCTCAACTGGCCTCCTCATTTAAACAAAGGTATCTTATCTTGTCTGTCTGTCTGTCTGTCTATCTATCTATCTATCTATCTACTGATCTACTGTAAACACCTTGAACCTTGAACCTATGGCATAAATCTTTGGTGAATAATCATACCCATAAACTCCAATGTTTTTTTTTTCTTCCTTTTTAATCACAGCACATTCAGTCATGCCAGTAACCTTTTTCTGGATAAGCATAAGTGCAATATAGCAACTCTGCCATTAGATGACAGCATAACGCCACTGTAAAACTGACACTGCACATCTGACACTTAACGTTTTAACACAAATTGCAATTTTCTGAGGCTTGCGGGTACAAATCATAACCAAATAAAATACCTGGATATTTACAGTTAAGGCTGTCCCAGTTAAGGCTCATAATTCTTTCTGGATAGTCAGTGATGGGAAATCACCATGGAATTCTAAGTGACAGTACCAGAAGTGTATACAGGAAGTGGACCAGCATTTCATTTCCTGAAGTGATTTCCTGGTAGAGTATGTGCCTTTCTGTTCATAGCAGCACTTATCCTGTACCACACTGACAGTGTCATTGCAATCACTTGGGTTATTCATTGCTAGCATTGTTGTGCTTGATTTGAAATAATCCTGGGCAGAGATAATATGAAAATACAGCAATTCAAAGTTTTAAGTTTTATCAAATGCTGTGCCAACACAAACAAGAGGTAGATTCGATTTGACTGGAAGTCCATTGATCTGAAAATAACCAGAACATGCCTGCTGTGATCATATAATTTCAGTGTTGGAAACAAGGAAGTGCAAAGAAAATTGACAAAAGGATATACCAAATTCCAAGTCTGGCCTAAATTCCAGAGTGACTGTCAGTGATGTTCTTTATTTTATACAGATAAGTATTTGTATTAATGATGATGGTGCAGTTAACCATTATTTCACAATTTGCACATTCAAGATCTCGGCTTTATTTAGCAAATTATCAGTGCATACTAAAGCCAAAATATGAATAAACATTTCTACATTTCTGAAATCAGTGGTTATTTCTTGGTCTAAATTACGTGGACTGTATTCACTATATTTGTAATGAAGTGAAGACTTTAAAATAAGTTTTAAAAAGTTTAGTGCAGCTATTTAAAAACTGAATTGTCTGAACAAGCTCACTTTCCACTTCTACAGCTGTCGATCTCTTTTCAATCAGGAAAGTGATTATCCTTCCGGATAGTCACTGCGGTTTCATTTTAAAAATGAATCAATGTAAAAAAAAGAAAAAAAATTAAATCATTTTGTAGGAGGAAAAGAGGTTCTGAACCATTAGGTGCACAGAAGGGCTTTCTGTTAAAAGACCTAATTGAGTGTCAATGAGAGCCTTCATCCATAGGCTCAAACCACTGCGTCAGCAGTACCAGGTGAGCGAAAAAAAAAAAAAAAAGATAAAGTTTGGTAAATGAAGGAGTCACTGAAGGCGGAAGTAATGAGTGGTTTTTAATGAGGTCAGTGTTGGCCGATTCACAGGAGGCTGAGAGGGAGTTACGCTGGGTAATGAAGGGGAATGAGCGCTGCGGATAAGTCATCCTCAAGCCATGTCCACACGCTGCACATTTCTGCCCCTCAGTTCAAACACGAGATGTATTAATCTTTACCCATTAGCATTGCTAATATGTATTTTTGTAATGATCCCTTTATTTGCCTTGGTCAGCTGGGAGACGCTACTGTATCTGGTCACACAGGTACACTGGAAAAATCATATTCGGGAGATGCACTTAATACATAGCAACACTTGCTCAAATTCACAAAACCCGGGACCTGTGTTTATAAAAATACATTCATATGAAAGAATAATTTCTGATGAAGGCCCTGTATACTCACTGTTTAAAAACTATATACCTTCCTAAACAATACAATTATAATATTGAATTCAATGTGATTTTTCTGAAGTAATCGCATTGAAAGCAAAGTATTCAGTAAAGTATGAATTATATATTAATGTATTAGTCTATCTAACAGATGTGCTTATCTAAGATGTTGCATAAATATTTAATGCATTTAGATTACAATGAATTACAACAGCAGTGATATAAATGTTTTATTATAGAATATAGAGCACAGTAATTAGGGATTTTGCCATTTCCTATCGTTAGTGTGCTTGATTGAAGTTCCTATTGAAGGAAAGTGACATTTCTTTGAGAACATACAGTAGTACATACACTGGCTGGCAAATGTATTCAGAACCTCCCTTACGGAGATTAAATATTCTGAAATCATATTGAAATTCTATTACGCTTCACAATATAGGGGCAAATGTACAAATTATTTCTAATTTCAGATATAGAAATATATATTTCTTAAAATACACTGCAATTAATTTTCAGTGCTTTGCGTACTGTTCTTTTGCAAGGATAACTACTAAATCATGATCTGTTGTGTTTTATAATCTTTTAGATCTGCATGAAAAAAAAAAGATTTTTCAGTTCTTTTGCTCTGTGCCTGTGGACTTCAATTCAAACGACACATTTTTGATTGGGTTCAAGTCGAGAGACTGAGATAGCCATTAAAAAACAGCTGATGGTCAGCTAACCATTCCTTGGTTACTTTTTGGTGTCATTGTCTTGCTGAAAGATTCAGTTTCCGCAAATTTGAGCTTTGCGGCTAAGGAAACAAGGTGTTTGGAGTATGTCTCGGTACTTGCTAGAGTTCATGATTCCATCATCATTAGACACAACACAAACCATATCAAAAATTCACCACTATATTTCATCCTGGGTATGTCGTTCTTTGATGTTAAACCCACTGCTGGTGTGCATGGCCCAAAAGCTAAATTATTGGGTCCCATTTGACCATAATGTGTGGTTACATTTGAAGTTCCAGTGCCACCTAGGAAATTCCAGACACTTATTTTAGTTTATTTCCCTTAGAGGAATTTTTGGCAATCCTTCCATAAAGCCAATTGGTGTGGAGGTGGCATTTGATGGTATATTTAGAGACTCTGTACACTCAAGATGTTACCAAGTTTTGTAGATTTCTAACTGTGACCATTTTTAGCATATAGGAAAGCTCCTAACCTGTAAAGTTAATTTTACAGAGCCTTCTTTGCTCATCTTTCTCAAGGGTGTGAATCATTTAAGAGGGCACTGTAGTTAGAAGTTAAAAATAAAAGGAAATTGAATAAAAAATCTCAAATTAACTCTATATTAAGCCGTGAAATTCCTTCTCAATTAGTTATCCTGGGAGTATACCCATTAGGAGTATGCTCTGAGAAACGTAAAGGGAAATATCATGACAAATTCAGACAAAAGTTCAAAATTAGTTCTATAGATATAGGAATTATTTTCACCAATAAGCTTCTCCAATGAAAAGCTGTGAGGAATTTCAAAGTGAGCATATCCTTCTCCTTTATACAGCATATTTCAATTATTGCCAAAATATTGCTTCGCTAACTTCCCAGACAACAAAAATATGTGCCTACATGCATACACATATGGTACAATAGGAAAAAAGACTGTTAGTTGCAAAAGAGACAAATTGTTTAATATGAGCACACTGTGAAGTTGAATTCATGACACTGTGAAAAAAGTGAAAATGAATAATTTGAGTATATGTAGTTATGTGTAATACAACAGTGAACTGGGATAGTTAATTATTAGCAAGTGTGGCACTGCTGCCACTACTTATAAAGTATGCCATTATTTCTATAATTTTTTAAACAGCATCTGTTTATGAATTCATTGCCATCCTTACAATTTTTCACAAAAAATATCCGGAAGGATGAGCTGATATCTGCCCTCCTTGTGTATTTTCCCTGCTTTATTCAAAGAGGGGGAAAGCAGAGAAGGTTAGAAATATGGTAGATCACAGTGGAGAAAGTGCCATGGTGGGAATCGAACCGTGGGCCACGCGGGGATTCCAATATGGTCGGCCACCCGAAGGACTGCATCACGTGGCCTCCCTACAAAGCACTCCATTTAACACTCAGAATTTGTATTAGCACGGCCCCTGATCTACAGTCTGCAACTCTTAACCATCTTCCGGCCCCATCACAGATCTACGACAGGACTGATATTGCATTCCTCTGCTCAGCACTACAATGGCACTATAAGAGCCTTTGAGCACGGATCAGAATATCCTCAGCAGGCCGTGTGAGGAACAGTGTGCTTTGACAGCCACTAACAGCCCATGATGGGAACACTCAAGCTGTCATGTCACATTTCTTCAGATCCCTTTCCATGCACATTCCCTCCTCAGTGGCTAGACTTTAATGGATTTTGTAAAAACAAAACAATAATGCCAATGCCAGTCCTTTGATAGCAATTGCAGAAAGTGCTCTGTAGCCTGAATTGATATCTGGGACTGTGGTGCTTCATTTTTGCATACTCTGAAGATATAAGCAGCTATAAGAACATAAGCAGCTGCAGTGGTTGTGTGGGTGATGTTTTTCATGGTGAACACACTCCTGGTTTAAAGCAGTTTGAACCAGCTTGATGCTGGGTGACATCCAGATTGCTGACAATGTATTGGCGGGATTATGGCTGCGGAGGCAGCAACTGGGGTTGGGTGACATTTAGGACAGCTGCATGTTGTGAGGAGGGCAGGGGTGGAGAAGAGGGGTGGATGGGTTTGGGTGTTGGAAAAGAGAAAGGAAGAAAGAGAGTGGTAGCGAGAGAGAGAGAGAGCAACAAAGAGAAAAGTAGAGGGAAGGACAGCGACAGGTGTCATCTTGTCTCTGTGCGAATGTATCAAATGTGCTGAGCACAGCCTACTACTCCACTGGAACTGACCGGATCGAACTGGTGGCCAGTCCCCTCCCCCCTGCCCTGAATGGGTGGTGTGCCACAGTGCGGGAGAGCCAGACGTGCTGGGAGTACTGCATACCCACCGGCTGACCTCAGCCAGTACTGTAACCAGTCAGTGCCCAGCCCAGCGAGTAACCTGATGCCATAGTGGAAAGGCCAGAGTGCTGGACCAGAGAGCTGGCACAAGAAGGTAACCAAAAGCATGGGATCTTTCACCAAGGCATGCATTTACAAACACCTGCTCTATTTAGAGCTCCATGGGGTTTTCATGGAGCATCTTAAAGTAGGATAGCTGATCTAGGATTAGGCTCCTCATGTCCATATCCTAACCTTTTCCATTAAACTCTATAAGACATAATTTATCTTAGATCAGCACTCCTGCTGTGAGGTGCTTTAAGAATTCAACCCTCAAAGAAGAAAAAAAAAGGAGGGGGGGGGCAGTAAAAAAGAAAAACAGGAATTAATTAAGGCCAATCAGAAATGTCTACTGATTTAAAGTCTCCTGTCACCCTATTGGCCAAAACCGGTCCTCAGATCTTTAGAAAAAGGTTTTCTCTTTGTCCCCATTTTAGAATTGAAAACAAATGGAAATGTAGCTTTCTCTGTCCAGCCCCCCAGACTGTAGAACTCTTTACCAGAAAATATCAGGGCCGCACAGCTGGTCTTTAATTCAAAATCCCTTAAACATTTAAAAACTTACCTTTTATTCCATTTAATTACTTTCTTATTTTTCCTTTATTCATGTTAGTTTCATTGTATGCCCTGCTTTTAACTTAAATTTCAATTTCTCACTAGACTGTACCAGCCTTGTTTTATCTCTCTTTAAGTTTATCAAAGTAGTAGTAGTATTAAAAACAGCTTACATTCCTCAGACCATAAATTCATGAAAATATAGACGTCTACAGAATTTTGTCAGAATATTTAATCCGACTGAAATCAATGAATTGTGAATGATTATGTACAGATACGGTTCCACACTGAACACCACATTATAGATGAATGTATGATATGACATGTGCACGTCACATTTAAGAAATAGAGAATCAAATATTCTGTAACAGCGGACATTTGTTCTCATTGTGTCAGTGAAGAGCCCAGTACGTGTGTTTGTGTGTGTGTAAAGGTCTCATTCATCTTGCTGAGAAGCCAGCATACCTGGGCTGATTGTAACACCCCACAGAGGGGAAAAAAACAACTTTTTTCTTTAATTTTTTTCCTTGGGATTTTTTCCTTTGATGTTGTCGGTCTCTAGTGCCTTTTCTTCGGCCTCTTCTTTGAAGCGCATAGGACTCCTGGTGTGTGTGTGTGTGTGTGTGTGTGTGTGTGTGTGTGTGTGTGTGCGTGTGTGCATGTGTGCATGTGCGTGTGCGAGACAGACAGCACTAAGGAACTATGCTTGTTCTGGTTATATCAATTACCTGCCGATCGAGGCACTTAACCTAGATTGCTTTCAAATAACATCCACTTGATTTCTCTTTAGTCAACACAAAACACCAGGACATTCTTTGACTTTTCAAAGTCATAGAAAGGCAGATGAAGTTTCCTAGGACAAAGATTATGCATCACTTGCTATGGTGCAATAAAATGATAAAACCTTCAAGTGTACATGAGGAATGTTTCCATGTTTTTGTTGCTGTTATTTATTTTTGGTACAAGAAGCCCTTTAAAAGAAGCTGCCTTGTCATCAAAAAAAGACGGCCTTGTCTTCCTTATACTGTTTGCGCCTCATTCAAAAACTCTGTGGAGACTGTGGCCCCCTTGGCCCCTCTGTAAGTCATTTTTGGAGACCATCCAAATAAACTCTGTGGCCCAACTGTAAAAATACTTACTGTAGACACTACACACAGCTTTTGGCTTTGGAATAAGATTTTTAGTGCTTTTTCTGGACACATAAATCTGTGAACACGGCATATTTTCCCCCGCAGAATTTACAAGGATTAGTTTCAGGTGGCCTGGCCTTAAATATCCCCCTCAAAACGTGGAACGCACAGATTTTGGTGTGGGTTGCTTTCCAGCAGGCAGTCCTCCAAGAATATATGTCACTGTCAGTGTGGAGGAAGTAGCTGGGATGAGATGACATGTGCTTTTTCAATATAAACGCAACAGAACCGGCTGAGGACAGTTGGTTAAGTCAGCAACTGTGTAAGGCCGGGACAGCCTGTCCCCTTTTCCAGCCACCGGACTCTTCTGAGTAAGGTGAACGATATTCAGCAATCTCTGGTACTTTGATAAGAAGTCCTCTCTCTCTGCACATTGTAGAATTGACTTTTTGATATTAATTTGGCTGAAAGTACAGGAACACTGAGTATCCAAACTAGTCGGTCAATCCATTAATGGAATTGGTATTTATATGCATTACTTGCCATGATCAATCTCCCCCAGGCTTCAATGCTTCCTGCCTCAAATGGAAGACTTGCTATTAATGCTTTGCAGTTAAAATGATTACAATTGCACAGAGCTAATGCTTTCGTAACTTCAATTCAGCAAAAAGCATTTCTCAAAATGTCAAACAAAAAGCAACGTGTGTACAATGTTAAACAAGGAAAATGTACATCCATTTTAACAGGGCATTCATTCTGTAACTCAGGATGTTGTAGACTGTATAATTTCACATTAACCTATTATCCTAAAACACTGACTTTTTTCTTTTGCAGACCAGCAGTGTTGACTCATAAATTGGGGGTGTTGTTAATTCAACTCGAGCAGAGTTTATATGACTTAACTTTGAGCATAGTGTACTCATATGAACTCTGTAAGAGTTGATTTAACACTGAAAATTTTACTGTGCGGCTACAGTTAAAAGCTCTCTCTGAATGATCATTGACTCAGGGTTCTATCACTTAGTGGTGAGTGACTCCTCGGTTCACTGTTATTGGTTGTTGCTGGCAACAGACAATTCAAAGAGAGCATGTCACAAACATCAGGCCACCACAATGTCGATCCCTCAGAGGCAGCCAGCTGAATCAAACATGGAATAGCCACCCTTTGACACAGAGAAAGTATCATAGCTGACAGGAATTAATTGCGTCTATTCCCCATTATTAATGCTTGACTCATTACACAAGATGTTCACCTGCCAACTTTTTAAAAGTGTGAACTCTGATTTACCATGAAGAAAGTAGACATTAGGAGCCAAAAGGCTGGAAGAGAGAAATAAGTATTTTATTTTTTGCAATAAAGCACGTTAATACATCAGTTTTATATCTAAAACAATTGTTTTCATTATCATATTTTCTATCAAACCATGTGCAATATTTTTATTGACCAGACAAAACCAAAATAACTCCCTTCTATAATTATTTAGTCACTCAGCTACACAATTGACAGGGATATTGACAGGTTTCATCCAGATCGGTATTAGGCAGGACATAGAGGGAAAGGAATAGAAAGAAGGAAGAAAACAAGGAATTAAATGGGATTACATCTGTTGTGAAACCCAGATCAGCATTCCACCTCCATGCTTTTACATACTCTTTTGACA